>NC_136263.1:141536134-141746134 GCF_964187855.1 Myxine glutinosa
AGCTGTTTGTCATCACAAAATTACCCCATGCTTGCTATGTCATGGTCACACAAATCTAGTATTGGTTGATCAAGATAATGCATCATCAAAAGTGCTCTTTGGAAAGGTCTCGAGTCACCTGTTTTGGACACTGCCCAGCAGGTTTGTATAATGAAGCGATTGAAGACTTCCGCCAGGTGTTGAAACTCGATGCATTATTTGAAGATGCCAAAGCAGGTCTGAAACAAGCACTGCTTGATCGAGATCACACAGCATTTGATAAATGCCTGAAATAAATGCTTTTTACATGTTTGTCCATGGTGCCCTTTAAAAAGTTTGGTAACAAAAGTTGTTTTCATTTAACTGCAAAATGTGTGAACTTAGCCTCAACTATCATCTGACACATTGAGAATAGCGACGATGAGTGATGAGATGTTTGGTTTAATTTACCATTTGCTTTTTGTTAAAAGAATGGCCGAGAGGTAGGCACACTCACCTCTAAGATGTCTAGCCTGGGTTTGAATCCCAACCCAGCTATAAACTGTCATCCTTGTGGTTTGCAGGCAGGCTGATTCATTAGCATGTGCCATCCCTCAGATAGACGTTAAACCAGGCGACTCCTCTGCCAACATTAGTTGATGGACGCTAAAGAGTCCACGGTCTGTCATGAAGTGCAGGCGAACCATGACCAAATTAAAAACTCCTGCCCTAACTACTGCAAGGAAAGCAATGGCAAAACACCCAGTATAACCATTGCCAATGTACTGCTTCGGCAGCACCAATGCTATGGAGTATGGTGTACATCAGAATCAGGATCTTGTTCAAAATGTCATGACGCCTCTAAATTATGCGAGTGTAATAGTTTGTGATGCACATAATTTATCACATAAAATTGCAATTTTTTTTTTTTTAAACATAGTCGAGGCTCATAGAAGAACTAGTGCTAGTACACTGACTTGATCAGGACACAAAAGGAATAGCAGAAAGCGGGAGGGGAGGGCACCAACAAAATTGAAGGCCAAGATAGAGGCAGACTTGGACAAAACAATAGGTGTGGGGAGGAATAGGGGGCACAAGAGGACGCATGAGGTGGACACAGAAGGAAATATCAGGAGGGAAACTGGAAATTTGAAAGGAGGGCGGATTGCGGTGGGTTGGGGGTAACAAGGGTAAAAAAGATCATGATTTTGGATTGGGGATGACCGGAGATGGTGGTGAACAGCTGTCTTGAAGACCTGGAGAGGAGTGTTTTTCTTTAAAAACTGATTCTTCACCAGAGATAGGGTCAAAAACAGTATGTAACACAATCTCAAAATATTATGGACAGATTCGTACGAACTTGGTAGACAGGTTGGGTATGTCATAAGGATGAATTGATTCGATTTTGGTCAAGATGCAGATCCAATAATTTGTTGAGGGATTCTTCAGCATTGAGAGATGGGACCAAAAACGATATAGGATGGTACGTATTTCAAAAAGAGTTACGACAAAACTCGGTGGATGAGTTGGGTAGGTGACAAGAACAAGTTGATTATATTTTGGTTAATGCAGATCCAGCCTATCAGTTGGATAGAAAACGTAAACTGTTCAGCTTGGCAGAGCAGAGGTATGCGCTCTACCGAGGGCCTTCTTGTTTTAAAGATATTCACAGTTTTTTTTTTTTTTTGTATACTGAATCGAGGCTCGTGAAAGAGCTAACATTTATTTCACAAACAAATCAACCAGACAAACAAAATATATAAAAAGAGGGAGCGGAAGACAATATGGGGAGAGAAGGGGAAGCACACAAACACAACATTTGAGAGCAGGGACATCGGGAGATGTGTAGGAGGGAGAGGGCTAGTGGGGAGGAGGTGTGGGAAGGGGGTAGAGGGGGTGGGAGAAGTATAAAACACAAGGACACCAAGGACTTCCAGGACAGAAGTTGGTATTTCAAAGAAGTGGATTTGGGGTGAAATTAGCGGGGGTAGAAAAGATCAAGGTTTTGGATGGGGGAAGATAAGATATGGTGGTGAACAGCTCTTTTAAAGATCTGGAGGGTGGAGTGGGATTGAAGAGAGTGAGGTAGTTTGTTCCAGAGGCGGAAGAAAAGAGGAATGAAGGAGTGAAGGTGAGCAAAGGTTGAAAGCAGAGGTTGATAGAAAGCAGAATGAAACACCAGCTATTTCAAAACTCAAACTACAGGTGTGATGAGGAAAATCAGATCTACGGTATCAGAGATCCATAAAAAGAGAATGCATAACGCAATAAAGGTAACAAACGTGAGGAAAATAACATTCACAAACAATCATTTCACAAACAATAATTCACATTCTTTATTTTTGACTTTTCATCGAGATAGTGTGACACGGACAAGAAACAAATGCATGTTTGCACCGAAGGGGAATCGTCATTACAGCAGCTTCTAACATGGGACGAGTAGTGGAAGTTATTGAGGAAGAATATGCCGTGCAATGTCGTATGCAGTTACCCACTGTTTGTTCAGTTCAGTTACCCACAGAAACAGCTTGTTCCCTATTTTATGTCACTTTTTTCTTCCAGCCATTTCTTCCAGCAAGGTCCAAACGCTTTCCAAAACTTATGGAAGTCTATTAAATACATTGTGTGGAAATAAAAGCAACGAATGGTTGCAACCAAGTTGCAGACACTGTTGGAATCCATATATAAACCGTTGCTTCTTCAGGATTCTTTGCCCATAAAGACAACAGGAAAAAAATGTGCATCGTTCTATGAGGGGATCTGGTTCTATGAGGGGATTTGGGTTTGTTGATCTGGAGAAAGCATTCGATAGGGTTCCACGCAAAGTATTGACATGGGCATTGAGGAAGTTAGGAGTGGAGGAATGGTTGATCAGAGTAGTGATGGCAATGTACAAAAGAGCACGCACAGCTGTAAGGACGAAGGATGGGAACAGTGGTGAGTTTGAGGTGAAGGTGGGAGTGCATCAGGGGTCGGTACTAAGTCCACTACTATTTGTAGCTGTGATGGAGGTGCTGGCTCAGACCGTAAAGGAGGGTTTACCGTGGGAGTTGTTGTATGCAGATGATCTGGTGTTGATTGCGGAAAGTATGGATGGACTGAAGGAAAAGATGAACAAGTGGAAGGAATGTATGGAGACAAAAGGTCTGAAGGTGAATATCGGAAAGACAAAGGTGATGGCAAGTGGTAAAGCATGTGGTGAGGTGGAAAGAACTGGGAAGTGGCTGTGTGCTGTGTGTAGGAAGGGTGTCGGGGTGAACTCCATTCAATGTACAATGTGTGCTGAGTGGGTTCATCAAAAATGTAGTGGTCTGAGAGGGTCATTAACCAGTGTGGCAGCTACATTCAAATGTAAGGTGTGCACAGAGGGAGCTGCAGATGGAGGAAATGTTGAGTTGGATCTTGGAGACAGCGTGAAGCTGGAAGGTGTGAAAACATTTTGCTACCTCGGAGACATGCTGAATGGAGAAGGTGGATCAGACTCGGCAACGGTTGCTCGAGTGAGATGTGCATGGAAGAAGTTTCGGGAACTGAGTGGCGTGCTGATGAGGAGGAGAGTGTCGCTGAAGCTGAAGGGAAAGGTGTATGCTGCATGTGTGAGAAGTGTTATGATTTATGGGAGCCAGACATGGGTAATGAACGTAGAGCAGCAACGAAGGCTGGAAAGGGTGGAAATGCGAATGGTTCGATGGATGTGCGGAGTATCGTTGAGAGAGAGGAAGACAAATGATGAATTGCGAAAGATGATGGGAATATTGCCTGTGATTGATGCTGTGAAGAGGAACAGGTTGAGATGGTTTGGTCATGTATTGAGGAAGGATGAAAGTGACTGGTTGAGAAGAGTGATGGAAGTTAATGTAGAAGGAAGTAGAGGACGGGGAAGACCGAGAAAGACTTGGCTAAAGATGGTGGAAGAAGAAATGCGGGCAAGGGGGTTAACAAGGAGAGATGCAGAAAATAGGGCAAAATGGAGAAGATTGTCATGGGGACCGCAAGGCTAACCCTCGCTCTAGCAGGGAACATGGCCTTAAAATGCATGTTGTGTTGTTGTTGTGTTCTATGAGGGGAATTTGGTATTTAAGTATCCAGGACATCAGAGAAGCATGTGACATGTATGATTAACATGTATAATCTAAAAGGGGAATATGGTGTGTTTCCTCAGAAGAAAAAGTTAGTTTTGCACAAGCACAGCACTAATTGGATTCGAGAGGGGCAAACCGGGTTCAACCATCCCATCTCCACTAAGTGCGGAGCGTGGCTGCCCGGCGACGGCAACCAGGTAGCGATCAAGCGTGGCCTCGGCACAGCGCCCCACAAAACGCACGAAGGGGCGCACGTCACCTGCATTGGCAGCTTCCAAAGTGGCGTAGTACTCTGCGCGCTGCTCGGCGCGCACCGTGACGGGAGGATACTCGGCCTGCATCAGCAGGAAGTTCATGAGCAAACGAGCAGTTCGTCCATTGCCATCGTTGAATGGGTGGATGTACACGAGGCGATAATGAGAAAGGGCACCGAGCTCTACAGGATGCAGACTGGCAGCTTCTTCAGAGGCCAACCACTGCGTAAGTTCTTCCACTAGGCCAGGAACAGCGTCGGCAGGGGGTGGAATGTGACGTCCGACATAAACCTGTACGCGTGCACAAAAATACAAGGACGCATGATATCCAACACAAATGAGTGCAACAAGTTTTAGAAAAAACCTGATGGTGATGCTGACAATGTTGTTCGATGGATAAAAGTGTCACCTTCCAAAATAAGAAATACAGGTTCCCTTAGAAATGTAGTGTTTAGATTTTTGCAACACATTGCCATTTATTTTGTGCCCACCGGATGTTGTTGTTTTTTTTTTTTGTTTTTTTTTTGTATACAAGATCGAGGCTTGTGAAAGAGCTAACTAACAATCACACAAAAAGTCAAACCGACACACAAAACATAAGGGGAGCAGCAGACAAGATGGGGAGAGAGGAGAGGGGGAAGGACACAAACACAACATTTGAGAGCAGGGACAACGGGAGAAATGTGGGAGGGGGAGGGCTTTGGGGGAGGTGGGAGAGGTATAAATCATGAACACTGCAAGTTCTTCCAGGAAAGAAGTTGGAATTAAAGAAAAAGAAAAAGAAAAAAAAACGTTACCTGCCCACGACGAAACCGGCCAGATTCAACAGGGTCGACAGGACCGAGCACACGCCGATGGATTTCCAAAATGTCCAAAGGCGTAACAGGGCCCAAATGTGCCGCCAAAGTGGCGTTTATGAAAGTCATTGCGGCGTCAATACCGAGTACTTCATTTTGCTCGCTCAGTGAGCGGCCACAAACTGCCCGACGAGTCTGCAGAATGCGTCGGATCTCGGGCAAGCTCAGAGTGTTTCCTTCCAATGCGACAGTATGGTACACGTGTTGGTAGTAGCTCTCACGTGCGACGCGCCGCAGCACAAAGCTTCCTGGAGGGATGGACAACAACCGTTTCACCTGCAAAATAGGGCATGTGCGGGGGAACCCATAGAGTTTATCCAAGCTCTATCCTTTAAATGCTGAAAGTTAAGCCGAGAAGCAGCATGTGCCATTTTTTTTTAATCCTTGATTTTATTCAATCAGGGTCAGATTCAAACTGCAAAACTACCACATTCACAGTAGACTCTCTAACCACAATAGCACCGACTAAAATTTTAAATTCCCAGCCTGCTTCAAAAAGTCAGTTACTACTACAACGATGAAGTGCTGCAAGAATGGTACACGTCCTCACAGCTACAACTAGAACGGCACTCGGTAGAACGCATACCCCTGCCAGGCTGAACAGTTTATGTTTTCTATCCCACCAATAGGCCGGATCTGGATTTGTACCTGAACCAAAATGTGATCCACTTCTTCTTGTCAACTAACCAACTCGTCCACCAAGTTTAGTCATAACTCGTCCATACCTTTTTAAAATATCATGTTATCTGTCGCTTTTGGCCCTATCTCCCAATGGTGAAGAATCACTTTAAAAATTCTACTAGCCGAATCCGAATCAGGATCTTAACCAAAATCGAATAATTTCGTGCTCGTCACATACACTACCTCTGTACCAAATTTCGTTTGAATCCATCCACAACTTTTTGAGATATCTTGTTCACAGATAGACAGGCAGGGATGAAAGCATAACGTCCATCCACCTTCGGTGGCAGAGGTGATGAATCAGAAAGAGAGGACTCACTTTATTGTCAATCGAGTCCAACTGCTGCCTGTCAATTCCCTCCACCACAGTAGAAGTGCGTCCACGGTTATCCAACGCTCCATGGTGGCACGGAGCAAGCGCCAGAGCACGGGTGTACAATCGGTCAGCTTGCATCACCTCCTGCTCTTCCTCCAAAAACATGCCATACTCGTTCAGAATATCTGGTGAGTCCGGCTCCATATGAAGGGCATGGAGGAAGAGCCGCTGTGCTTTGGTGCGTTTTCCAGCATGCTTCATCTCAAGTGCCTGCCGTAGGGCAGCCCGTGCTTCCACCGATGAACCTGAAGGTGACAAAGAAAAGCATGAAATATTATGTTTTCGTTTAGAACATGCCAACAGTACTTGCGTCACGTGGTATTATTAAACACGAGCAAAGATACGATGAGGTTTCACTTCACAAGTGCTTTAAATGTCAACTTATTAAATCGGATTCGAGCACGATATCATAAAAATACTACCATTATTAATATTATTGAATGGCCCCAAGTGATGCAACCTATTTGTGGGTTAGGCCGAGGGGGAATCCAGAATCGGTGGGATAATGGTTAGACCATGAGAGTGTCTGCTCCGAGTCTGGGAGGTCAATGGTTCCAACTCCGTCACACCAAAGACTTTTAAAATTGTACCTGCTGCTTCCTTGCTTGACACTCAACATTTAAAAGGATAAGAGCACACACAAACAACCTTCGGTTGACATCCATGGGAGCGGAAATTCCTCTTCGGAAATTCCCTGCTGAGTGCGGTGAGAAAGGTTTCTTGTACCCAGAGTGGGTCACTGGTACCCAGAGTGCCCCGGAAATTGATGGTACTTGCCGCAAGTTCACGGTCCACAAAACATGCGGCTGGGGTCCCCATGGGATTGCTAGTACCTCTATGCCCTCAGTGTCCAATAGGATATTGATGCTCACCAAAGCAAAATGTTTGTTGCGTCTAACAGTCCTGTTTGTGTGTGTTCATCTGTATGTCGATGTGTGTGAGAGGTGAGTGTGACAGCTCCACTATGAACTTTAGATCCCGTTAAAAACATCGTTCAAAAACGAGTTTGCCAAGAATGCTGTTTGACTGAAAGTCATTTGGGCAGAAATTTGGAATTTATTCAATATGATAACTCGCCTACTTTTTGCGAAAGACACCGTGGGATCTTTTTCGTGAACCATTTAATGCCAGCAGACAGACCACCCAGCTTAACATCCATGCGAAAGACGGCACACACACCGATGCCTCGCCCTACCTGCAAAACACCAGCAACAGAGTTTATACCTGGGCCTAGATTCAAACCCAGGACCCAACACAAGACTCGACCAGACTGGACAGCTGTCACAAACATTCATATTTTTGCATCTCCTCCCAAACCACTGGTCGTACAAATATCACCATATTAATCAACATTCAATATTAGCCTGGTGGTGTTGGCTTAGCGGTTAGGGTGCCGGCTTGGGATCCTAGGATCCTGGGTTCGAATCCCGGTCGATCGCTGAATTAACACCAGGGGGGTTGAGTCATCCTTCCGAGGTCGGCAAATTGAGTACCAGCTTGCTGGGATGAATGATCACGGTGTGTACCCCGATTTAGAATAGGTACACCGTATCCCTGCGCATCGTAAGAGGCGACTAAGGGTTGGCGTCAGGAAGGGCATCCGGCCATAAAAACATTGCCTCAAACAGGGAACCATGATTTTCATGGGGCCCGCAAGGCTAACCCCCGCTCTAGCGGGGAAAAATGGCCTTAAAACGATCATTCATTCATTCAATCAACAACGATCCAGGGAGTGTGAGGTGAAGGAAAAAAAAAAACATTTTTGTTATTCACATCGATAAATGCCCAGACAAAGCAAGAGTGAGCTTTACTTCGCTTCGTGACAAGTCAAGAGATGCTGCTGATTGGCTGTGTGAGGCTAGGTGTACTGCTGTGATTGGCTCCTGGCATGCGATGTCAGTACACCCTTACTGTCCCTGTTTCTGGTTCTTACAATAAATAAAAAAGGGGAATACCCTTGGGCACTCACCTGGTAGAATAAAGCAGTATACTACACCAACTAAAGGTATTTCAAACCAATTTCAATGGTTGCTAGGAGACAGCAGTATGTAAAATCACACTAACATAATCATATTCATAAGACTTAAAACAAACACACTAAAAAATACCAATGTTAGGGGCAATCTCCCTGTAGACCCCTTCAGACCCAGATTTTTTAAATACTGTGAACAAGCTTTGGTACTTCACAGGTGATGAAGGTTGTGATCAGGTTTCATCAAAATCATGTGTGTAGTTCTATTTGGGCGGGATTGAGTCAAACCTGGACCCACTTTAACCTCCGGTGGACCCCCTTAGACGACAATTTTTTTTAATGCCGTGAACGAACTTGAGTTCCAATATACCAAGTATCATTTTAGCCAAGCTTGGTCACAATCCCATCAGCAGTTTCAAACAAGAAGTTGCAAGCGTTTATGGACGGACTGACGACGCGGCATCCCATAATCTCCCAGGAACTGTGTTCCAGGTGAGATAAAATCGAGCTACAAACATCTCAACAAAACATGAGGCTGGGGTCCATGGGCTTGCGAGTACCTCTAGAGCCTCAGTGTCCAATAGGATATTGATGCTCACCAAATTTGTGGCAATCAGGTCACCATATTCGCCACATGATACAAAAATATATGCGAATCTTGTCAAAATGAAATGGATCTTACATGAACTGAAAGGTGAGCCCAAAACTTTCAAAATCAGAAAAGTATTTTTCAAGTTCACTGATCAGATTCTCAAGCGACTTCACAGAGTGCTGGGGGTTAAACATAGGGGGCAATACTGGTAGAATTAACAGTATACTGCACTGACTAAAGGTATTTTAAACAAGCTAGAGGACAGGGTAGCATGTATAATCATTTTAAATAAACGAACAAAAAATACCCATTTTGGGGGGCAACCTCCCTCCCCCCCCCCCCCCCCCATGTACCTTTCATCGAAAGTGTGTGTAGTTTCAGTGGAAAAAGTAAATTCCTATTTGGGGGGGGGGGGGGGGGGGGGGGCGGGGGGGGGGGGGGTCAAACCTAGATCCACTTTGACCCCTGGTAGACCCCCTTATACCCAGATTTTTTTTAATGCCATAAACAATCTTCAGTGAGAAGAAGTTTCAAGTGTTTAAAGACGGACTGATGAACTGACGGACGAGGCGACATCATACAAGCTCCCTGAACTTCGTTCCAGGTGAGCTAAAAATCAGTATCTTCCGCATACTGCTGCAGATTTAAAATACGTAAAATCGTGACTCTCCAAATGTGCCCCAAAAAGTTTCAGTTTTCACCGAAGATCTCACACATCCTGTACCAAATCACAAATCAATCAGCTTGCTCTTTGCCTGAAGTTTCAGGTTCAGTTCATTCAAGTGGGCACTGCTGTCGGTCAGAGAACGCAAGGTCACATTGCCATGCTTCATCCTCCATATCAAACATTTCTACAACACATTGGAAAATATAAAGAATGTTGATGCCATCAGTTGGATCTTTCAGGCCACAAAATGACAGCATTTCTTCGTGAACCTCCATGTCTTTGGACACAAAACGAAACCAGAAATGAGCTATGCAGTCTTGGATGTCACACGACTCGTCCAAAGTCAGCGAAAAACGACACACAGGTCTTCAAATGAGCATGCATTTGGGATTCAAGATTCTGCGACAAATCTTTCAATCGTCTTCGTGACTCAGCTACAGATTTTGAATCTTCTGCGTAATGTCGTTTTTTAAATCTTTGGTTCATAATTTTTGAGCAAAGTTTCCATAGTTGTCCAGACGTTTTATTTCATCAATTCTCCATCTGAAAACACTTCGTTTTGTTTTTTCCAAGCCAGAATCCAGGCTATTTTGTCACTAGCCAAAGTCACCAGTTCAGATGATGAAGGAAACTTTCAAATTCTGCCGCTCTTGATGCAGCGTATAATTATAAGCGTCTTCCCCCCCCCCCCGCCCACTCCCCTCCCTCCCTCCAACCACCCACTCCCCTCCCTCCCTCCAACCACCCACTCCCCTCCCTCCCTCCAAACCACCCACTCCCCTCCCTCCCTCCAAACCACCCACTCCCCTCCCTCCCTCCAACCACCCACTCCCCTCCCTCCCTCCAACCACCCACTCCCTCCCTCCCTCCCTCCAACCACCCACTCCCCCTCCCTCCCTCCAACCACCCACTCCCCTCCCTCCAACCAACCACTCCCCTCCCTCCCCTCCAACCACCCACTCCCCTCCCTCCCCTCCAACCACCCAATCCCCTCCCTCCCCTCCAACCACCCACTCCCCTCCAACCACTCCACTCCCCTCCAGCCACCCACTCCCCTCCAGCCACCCACTCCCCTCCAGCCACCCACTCCCCCTCCCCTCTCCCTCAACCACCCACTCCCCCCCTTCAACCACCCAATCCCCTCCCTCCCCTCCAACCACCCAATCCCCTCCCTCCCCTCCAACCACCCACTCCCCTCCCTCCCCTCCAACCACCCACTCCCCTCCCTCCCCTCCAACCACCCACTCCCTCCAACCACCCCACTCCCCTCCCTCCCCTCCAACCACCCACTCCCCTCCCTCCCCTCCAACCACCCACTCCCCTCCCTCCCCTCCAACCACCCACTCCCTCCCTCCCCTCCAACCACCCACTCCCCTCCCTCCCCTCCAACCACCCACTCCCCTCCCTCCCCTCCAACCACCCACTCCCCTCCCCTCCAACCACCCACTCCCCTCCCTCCCCTCCAACCACCCACTCCCCTCCCTCCCCTCCAACCCACCCACTCCCCTCCCTCCCCTCCCCTCCCCTCCAACCACCCACTCCCCTCCCCTCCAACCACCCACTCCCCTCCCCTCCACCACCCACTTCCCCTCCCCTCCAACCACCCACTCCCCTCCAACCACCCACTCCCCTCCCTCCCCTCCAACCACCCACTCCCCTCCCCTCCAACCACCCACTCCCCTCCCCTCCAGCCACCCACTCCCCTCCCCTCCAACCAACCACTCCCCTCCCTCCCCTCCCTCCCCTCCAACCACCCACTCCCCTCCCTCCCCTCCAACCACCCATCCCCTCCAACCACCCAACTCCCCTCCCCTCCACCACTCCACTCCCCTCCAACCACTCCACTCCCCTCCCCTCCCCTCCAACCACCCACTCCCCCCCCTTCAACCACCCAATCCCCTCCCTCCCCTCCAACCACCCAATCCCCTCCCTCCCCTCCAACCACCCACTCCCTCCAACCACCCACTCCCCTCCCTCCCCTCCAACCACCCACTCCCCTCCCTCCCTCCAACCACCCACTCCCCTCCCTCCCCTCCCTCCAACCACCCACTCCCCTCCTCCCCTCCAACCACCCACTCCCCTCCCTCCCCTCCAACCACCCACTCCCCTCCCTCCCCTCCAACCACCCACTCCCCTCCCTCCCCTCCAACCACCCACTCCCCTCCAACCACCCACTCCCCTCCCTCCCCTCCAACCACCCACTCACTCACTCCCCTCCCTCCAACCACCCACTCCCCTCCCTCCCCTCCAACCACCCACTCCCCTCCCCTCCCCTCCAACCACCCACTCCCCTCCTCCCCTCCCCTCCAACCACCCACTCCCCTCCCCTCCAACCACCCACTCCCCTCCCCTCCAACCACCCACTCCCCTCCCCTCCAACCACCCCACTCCTCCTCCCCTCCAAACTACCCACTCCCCTCCCCTCCCCTCCAACCACCCACTCCCCTCCCCTCCAACCACCCAACTCCCCTCCCCTCCAACCACCCACTCCCCTCCCCTCCAGCCACCCACTCCCCTCCCCTCCAACCAACCACTCCCCTCCCTCCCCTCCAACCACCCACTCCCCTCCAACCACCCAATCCCCTCCCTCCCCTCCAACCACCCACACCCCTCCCCTCCAACCACTCCACTCCCCTCCAGCCACCCACTCCCCTCCCCTCCCCTCCAACCACCCACTCCCCCCCCTTCAACCACCCAATCCCCTCCCTCCCCTCCAACCACCCAATCCCCTCCCTCCCCTCCAACCACCCACTCCCCTCCCTCCCCTCCAACCACCCACTCCCCTCCGTCCCCTCCAACCACCCACTCCCCCTCCCTCCCCTCCAACCACCCACTCCCCTCCCTCCCCTCCAACCACCCACTCCCCTCCCTCCCCTCCAACCACCCACTCCCCTCCCTCCCTCCAACCACCCACTCCCCTCCCTCCCCTCCAACCACCCACTCCCCTCCCTCCCCCTCCAACCACCCACTCCCCTCCCTCCCCTCCAACCACCCACTCCCCTCCCTCCCCTCCAACCACCCACTCCCCTCCAACCACCCACTCCCCCTCCCCTCCCCCCACCACCACTCCCCTCCCCTCCAACCACCCACTCCCCTCCAACCACCCACTCCCCTCAACCACCCACTCCCCTCCCTCCCCTCCAACCACCCACTCCCCTCCCTCCCCTCCAACCACCCACTCCCACCCACTCCCCTCCCCTCCAACCACCCACTCCCCTCCCCTCCAACCACCCCACTCCCCTCCCCTCCAACCACCCACTCCCCTCCAACCACCAACCACCCACTCCCCTCCAACCACCAACCACCCACTCCCCTCCAACCACCCACTCCCCTCCCCTCCAGCCACCCACTCCCCTCCCCTCCAGCCACCCACTCCCCTCCCCTCCAACCACCCACTCCCCTCCCCTCCCTCCAACCACCCACTCCCCTCCAACCACCCACTCCCCTCCCTCCTCCCCTTAACCACCCACTCCTCTCCCTCCTCCCCTTAACCACCCACTCCTCTCCCTCTCTTTATATACACAAGATCCATCACTTAGTAATGAGTGAACAATAAACGACTCCCTCCATGAACCTGAACAACCATCAGTTGCCGCCAGGCCGACGTGTTCATCGACATCATACACAAGATCCATCACTTAGTAATGAGTGAACAATAAACGACTCCCTCCATGAACCTGAACAACCATCAGTTGCCGCCAGGCCGCCGTGTTCATCATACACTCCGTTACCTACCGTTACCTACCTCCACAGGTATCGAACCACCGAGCTACGTCACTTACCAACATACGGCGAAGAGCGGGTCCCGGGCGGGACAAGCACTGTGTGGTCGAGAAGGGGCTTGACTTGATGGTTGCTGGGGTAACTTCCGTAGGCCCGCTAGTATCAACACACCGACTACCGGGATAGCCAGCCACATCGCCCGGACATCGAGCCATGACGCCTGACGACGCGGTTTCTTGGTCTCCGTGGCCGTCATGGGCTACATAGCAATGGTCACCGTAACTGTTGAGGAGAGCAGACCCAGAAGAAAAAGAGGAGGAGGCAGAAGAAGAAGAAGAATACGACGATGGCAAGACAGAAGACTGGAGAATGTTTGTCAAATCGATGAAACACAAGCAAGGATGTCAACCAGGAAGTGGAATAACGTGAGCCGGAAGTGGACTGTGATGATCTAATTACGCTTGGTTCTACCTCATACCGAAACCGAAGAAGCCTGCCCCCGACTCTCTCCTGCCAGCACCTCATCTCTTCTTTTCCTTGATAATAATGAACACTCCTCGTGCGTTCTTAATAAATAGACGGTTTTCAGAGGTATCCCATAATGCCGTGCGCGCCGCTTCCCTGTCGTCTGGCAACGACAGCATCAGTAGCACTTCAATCTAACACGTGTATCTTGTTATTCTGACTTATCGCAATGAAAGGTTTACGCTAATTATTTGGTATTGTCACTTGTTCGGTATTGTTTACCTTTTCTCGCTTGTTTCGCTGGCCAACCAGGAGTGGAGTGGCGCCCGCGCAATGCATCATGGTCCTGAAACCCCTTAATAAATAGCCCAAACCAGTGCGTTTATCGGCAGAATGTCAAAAATATACAAGGATAATAACAAGGAATTAATAACAAGAAGAACTTTGGAGCCACGAGGAGGCCGTTCGGCTTTCCATGCCGACGCGACGTTTTGAGTTTTATTACTCGATCCTCTTGTGCCAACAATGTGCCAAATAATTGATTAAAATTTTCATGATAAACATTTTAAAACTTTCTGCTCCATTAAAAATCCATAGGTGTAGATGTGTTCAAAATCTTTTCAAAACAGTCAGGACGCGTTTTCTCAGGGAATTCAAGAGTTTAAAGTTAAAAATGTGGTTTCTTGCAGATAAAAATCGAACAAGACTCGGTATTTAGTTTTTCTCACGTCAACATAAATGTATTCTTAACAATTTATGAGCTGTTCTTTTTAAATAGTGTGAAGATAAGATGTGAAAAGGTTATATGTGTTTAGTGAAGTATTAAGATTCTTGTAGGTCTGAGACATTTCGTTTGAAAATTCCACCATATGAATACATGTCAGCATAAACAAGTCATAATCAATTAAATAATATAAATAAAAATATTCACAAAAATATCTTAACTAAAGCCCTCGAGTAATTATGTCGACCACATCCAAATAAAAATTTCGGCACAGCATACCGGAAGGCGGAAGTAGTATATCGCCTCGTTGGCCTGTATACCGGAAGTGAGGGAGTAAGGTAAGTCGTGCTTTTTCGCGTTGGGAGTCGAGACAGTTTTAAATTCATTTTGGAGTCGGGTTATTTGTATGTTTTGTGTGTCTGGGGACTGTGTGTGGATATTTTATACAGTTTAATGGAATTCATCATCGTGTGTACGAAAGTAAGAGTAGTCGGTCGATCTTCCGATCTGCACTATCATCTATATTCTATGGTATGGTTGACATTGCCATTGGGTTCAATTGGTGCAGCACTTCGTCTTCAGAGAGCTCATGGGTGCAAGGATGGCTCTTGCTCTGAGATGCAGTTTCGTTTTTTTTGTCAAAGTGGATATTTTGCATCGTCGATTCTACCTGGTAAGGGTACCTGTCGCAGTGATTGACTGAGCCGTACAACTACAAGTGTGACACTCGCTGAGTACTTCAGACTTTCACCCTGTCTTGGTGTGCCTTGTACTCTAATCGGGTATTAATCCTTTGTCCATGATCAGAAGTAAAGTACACTTTGGTGAGAAGATATTTTCTTATGCACAGACACGTGTCATTGTGGCTTTTGGTATTTGAACCTTGACCTGCATCATGAGTTGGGACATTCGATGGAAACGCAAACGACCTCAACCCAATAATTGCTCGCCATTTACCTTCATATGCAAAAATCACTTTGACCTAAAATGCTTTGGAAACAGCATCTATAGACAAGGCTTTTGTGGGAAAAACAAATCAAATTCCATGAGGCTCCACTTCGGGAAGATAGAGACGGGTAGATAGGAGATGTAGGTACACTTCGGGAAGATAGAGACGAGGAGACACGAGAGGTAGGTTCACTTGGGGAAGATAGAGAGGGGGAGACACGAGAGGTAGGTACACTTTGGGAAGATACACTTCGGGAAGATGGAGACAGGGAGTCACGAGAGGTAGGTACACTTCGAGAAGATAGAGACAGGAGAGGTAGGTACACCTTCGGGAAGATACACTTTGGGAAGATAGAGACAGGGCAACACGAGAGGTAAGTACACTTTGGGAAGATAGAGACAGGAGAGATAGGTACACTTCGGGAAGATAGAGAGGGGGAGATACGAGAGGTAGGTACACTTCAGGAAGATAGAGACTGGGAGACAGGAGAGGTAGGTACACTTTGGGAAGATAGAGACGGTGAGACATCAGAGGTAGGTACACTTCAGGAAGATAAAGAACGGGGAGATACGAGAAAGGGGTAGAGATGGGGATGGGGCGGATGATTTTCCTGATCACTTGACGGCTGTACACAGTGTGGAGTCAGTTGCAAAAATGAATAGAGGGTTATCCAGAGACCGGAGAAATCATTAATGTAGATGATGAACAATAATTTTCCCAAAAGACTGCCTTGGGGATTTCCAGCTGCGAGGGTTCCATTGAGTGGAGGATGTCCACTTACATGTTGACTGCAGAGTGGAGGATGTCAGAAATGCAGGAATGGAGGCAGCCTTCTTTGCCTTAGCTTAGGCAGAGAGCTTAGCAAACAAAGCAGGATGCCCGACTGTGTCACATGCCCACAATATGTAATTTATTTATTTATACTAATCTTTTGATGATGCTCAGCAAAAACTGAAGATTCCTTTTTTTTCCCTCTCTTACAGGTGGCGTACATGATGGAAACACCCAAAGATGCACCACCTGCGAAGCAACAACCAATGATTTATATTTGTGGAGGTGAGAAAGGCTGTCTGTTTTTCATATTGTTTATGGCAAGAAGAAGGCAAAGGAGTGACAGTAACCATTTTAATTTTAATGTGAGGACAACTTTGCAGATTGTATTCTGTGTAATCTGAAGTTGCTCATATATATATATCACGTGATCCAGTTCCCGCACAACGGCGGTGGTATGGGCGCTTTCCAAAGACGCTCCAAACATGCACATACACTGTGCAGCCGCAAACCGCACCGTCTCCTTCAAAGGCCGCTGGCGCGCACACACGTCCTCGGCAACCCACCGAGGAAGGCGAAACCAGCAGACGCGGCAACCTAATTCTGCGAACGTCGCGCAACGCGCGCGAGTCCCAATGGCGGCGGGCTTGTACTTGAGGCGAACTTATGCGACGAGGGTTTCAATCCGAATCCGACGTCGATCTGACACGCAGATGTGAACAGTCCCAGCGATCACAACGCTGAAGGCAGGACTTCCTTTATAGGCTCAAAAGTTCCCTCGCGACGTTCCTTCGACAATGCTCGCTACGGAGCTTCAACCACCACGTCCCTTTCGATCTCCTCCCACCTCCTTTTCTTCGCTCCACCTCTTCCGGTCTCGATCCGGATTTCCGGCCACATTTTACCAAGGAGCGCTTTTAAATCTTTTACTCACAACAACCCTTTCCCTTAAGTCACAGTAAGCATAATATCTAGAATGCTTTGAACCAGCAACAATACTCATAACCACAATCATTAAGGCCGAGTCCGTAACATATATATATATATATATATATATATATATATATATATATATATATATATATAATATATATATATATATTGTTACAGACGCGGTTGTGGATGTTGGTTTACCGAGCGGTTTGGTATGACCGCGTCTGCACAGTTTACCCGATTATACTCGAACGTTGGCCGAGTCGCGCTACGCTAAATCAATTGAGGAAAGGACACAACGGCTGGGTTAAATGACACGACACCAGGGGTACAGTTCTCAAGACCTCCGGAGGAGGTTATAATATTTCGGAACGTTAGATTACAAGGACAAGAGAGACAGCATAGGAAGGTAGGCACTTAATCACGGTCTTATAGTAACCCCGACCAGACCACAGATAAACAGGACAAGACTGACTCACACGGGGATTGATGGCAAGGAAGGGCAGGTAGTCGAGGCTCAAGGTGCACCTTGGCTCAGGGGCAGAATCGACCCGGTCCGGTCCAGAGATGCGGGAGGTCTCTACAGCGCTCGGAGGTGGCGACTTCTCTTTTCAAGCTCGGGCGCATCTCTAACATCACGTCCGGTAAGTGGCTGCGTATATCCAGCGGGGAGTGACACGCCCTCGGCTCGTTAGCTCCACCCCAGATGGAATCGGCCCGTCGCTTCTTATTGGGTGCGGGGGGTTACCGGGCTCCGCCCTTGACGAGGGGCCGACAGTCAGCCCCTTCGTGGTAACCCGTCGGCGCACATGGGCAATGGCGGCTAACCAAGCCGGAGTGAGGACGCACACTCCCCGCGCGCTGTTGTTGTAGTTGTTGTTGAAGATGGGAGGAGGTATGGGGAGGTCCTAAACTCACTACTGGTGCCATACAATCACATTCTGGTGCAACGAAGAGTCAGAATTAATGGAAACGAGTCCTTAACTGACATAGACTAAGAATAACTAGCAAGATGTCCTATAGTTGTCTACGTGAGATGCGGTGAACCTGGGCACGACATTTAATGGGGGAAAAAGGGGAAGGTCGGTTCTACAGAGTGTTGTTTACAGACAATGGGACTAGGGAATGGGGGATTGGGGATAGTTGGGGAGTATTGGGGAAATAGGGGAATATTTACAAGCGGATATTGAGGCCAAATCCCATATCCGCAACAATATATATATATATATATATATATATATATATATATATATATATATATATATATATATATATATATATATATTGTTGCGGATTTGAGAATCCTGTGTAATTGTTGTAAATATCACCCTGTGTAAGTGTAATGATTCCTTGTAAATACCTCCGTAGTGTAAAGGTCAAAGGTCGTCCTCTTAGTTAATCCATCACAAGCACGTAGGCCACCATATACCTTTCTAAATAGTTATTTCTTTATTCTATGTTAGTATCAAGGCTCTGTTTCCCATTAGTTGACTCTGCATTGCATCGAATTGAAATAAGATAGATCCCCTGTCAATTGCCCAAAACCTCCATTGCCATTCGCATTGTCAGCGCCTTTGCCTCCATCACGCACGCGGTCAAGCCCACGAACAAGGGCGTTGCCCGCCCCTCGTCATCAGAAGGAGGAGCCAGGAAAGCCCCGAACGACCAACCACAAATCAGTGGGTATGGCTTGGTAGGGCGTGTCGTATAACCCGCGGCGCGACGCCCCCACCTCAGATGTTTGAGGGAGAGAGATGCGTCAGGGGACAGAGGAGAGAGCGAGTTCTGAGTGAGGGAGCACACACTGAGAAGTTCTGTGAAGGGAGGGTGCATGAGCAAGGAACACCAGTGGGGAGGATTGTTCATTTGCTTGGCGCGAACGTCCTGCGGCGAATGAGAATCGGCACGCCCTGCTCGCAATACCAACCAGCACTGACGGCAACTGCCGGGGAACCTACCTCCAAAAGAACAAGTGCGTGCACGCAAACCCCGATGTCGTGCCGCGACCCTCGGACCTCCCTGTCGCCCGTTTCTGTGGACCACCTGAACCTTCTCATCCCTGCAATTCCCCAGTCGTGTGAGTCTGCTCGTCGTCTGTCCTCTGTGTTGTCTGGGATATAAGTTAAGTCTGTGTAGATAAGCTAGAAATTGCTCTGTGTCCTGATCCTTCCATTTTCCTGTATATTACTTGAGTGCTTTTCTTCTTTTAGTCTGGTGTAAATAATAATAAATCCTGTTCTTCCTACCTTGCCTTCTTTCCTTCACATCCGTTCATCCTTGTCTTTTCCATCATTGAATACCTGTGGCACGATTTGGCCAACGCATAAGAATCGGGTCTAGTACTTGCTAACGGTTCGAGCCGCGGGCTGCCATCCGCTCGGCAAAATAAAATCTTGTCCACGGTCTCGAACGAGGTTGCTCACCTGCCTCTCTGGAGGGAGCTGGGCAGCTTCAGGACTCACGTCGGTCAGTCACAGACAAGGGGATTAATTCCCCCTTGGTAAGGGGAAAAATGGCCGACGTTGAGATCCGTAACTATATATATATATATATATATATATATATATATATATATATATATATATATATACATATATATATATATATATATATATATATATATATATATATATATATATGTGTATATATATATATATATATATATATATATATATGTGTATATATATATATATATATATATATGTGTATATATATATATATATATATATATATATGTGTATATATATATATATATATATATATGTGTATATGTGTATATATATATATATATATATGTGTATATATATATATATATATATATGTGTATATATATATATATATATATATATATATATATATATGTGTATATGTATATATATATATATATATGTGTATATATATATATATATATATGTGTATATATATATATATATATATATATATATATATATATATATATATATATATATATATATATATATATATATATATATATATATATATATATATATATATGTGTATATATATATATATATATATATATATATATATATATATATATATATATATATATATATATATATATATATATATATATATGTGTATATATATATATATATATATATGTGTATATATATATATATATATATATGTGTATATATATATATATATGTGTATATATATACAGTATATATATATATATATATATATATGTTGCAGTTTTGGGAAACCACTAAAAAGCAATGGCAACCACCATACAGGTCCCTTAGAATAGTTATTTCATAGCTGACCATTATCTTAGCCCTTCCCCTTTTTTCGGGTTAGTATGGCTTTATGCGTTGGGGAAGGAAAGACAGGCCCTCCACTCATAAAGGGATAATAAAACAGGCAGATGCACAAAGATTGCATCTACAGATTGATTTCAAGTCTTGAAGGACAGAAGACAGACCAAAGACCATCGGAATATGCACCAATCAGGGCTCGGGTTCCTTCGAGAGAGTTAGTGGGGGTGGAGTGACGGGCTCCACCAATCGGGAGCCAGGACATCCTCAAACACCCTCCCCCCCCCCCCCCCTCCCCATTGGTGAGGGTGGACAAAAAGCCATTCTTCATATATTTCTCTCTCTTTTTGCCGGTTTCACTTAGCACGTGCCTGCAGGACTCTCTTGGTTTTGGACATTGTTCACCTTGCACGTGCCGACACGTGATTGCCCTCTTGGCGGGACTCTCCCTGCTCTCTGTTGGCTCCCGGACTCCCTATCAGTGCATGACTTGGACTCTTTCTACACGTGCCTGTTTGCCTGCCCTTGTTCGTGCTGGGATCGACTTTGCCTGCCCTTGTTCGTGCTCGGACTACCTGCTCGTGTTCTTGCTGGGAATCGACTCTACCTGCTCTTGTTCCCCAATGTCCGTTTTCCCCTCCTCCTCCCCCGTGAATGTGTGCTGGGCCCATGTAGTGTTTATTTGTTGTGATCATAATAAGGCATAGGATACGCTCAGTTCCTGCTTCTCGTCATTTTTTCTTTCCGATCGATAAGTTTCACTGTAAATATTTGTTAATAAATCCTATCGTTAAACGTTTCCTTTCTCTCTGTCCGTGAATGTCTTTTCTTCCATTGGTCCGCCATTGCTCGCACCCAGAGTAGCGATCGGCCGTAACAAAATTAGCATTAGCCCGGCGGGTACCAACGGTTGCTCGGCCGTCTAAATTTCCATCCAGGAACAAAATAAAGTGGTACACCGCCAAACGGTACATACGGTACATTCCCCAATTGAAACCGTCACGTGGTACAGGTAAGCGGTGTTAGACGATTGGACCCTGCTATCTCGCTGACGGACCAATTGGCGTTCGTAGTTGCTGGTTCGCAACCTTGACGAAGTACGAAGTTATTCCTGCGTGGCAGCCGCAGGTCCGGTAAGTTCGGGAGGGTACGGAGGCTAACCCCCACGTAGTAGACCCAAACCCCGGGCCGTAACAATGCAACAATATATATATCCAGTCACGTGAAAAAGTAAGTACACCCCATGTAAAGTTTTGACTTTTTCAACATATTTCAACATACAGCTATTTGATCTTCATTTCAACTATATTGATAGATAAAGGTGATATAATATAACAAATATCATGAAACATTTACATTTTGTAGTCCATTGTATAATTTAAATAAACATAAATGCAAATTTCGCATGTGGAAAAAGTAAGTACACCCTTGGCTCTAACAGGTGGTATTGCCCCCTTTGGCAGAAACCACCTCAAGTAGGCATTTCTTATAACTGTCTACCAGTCTCTGACATCGACTGGGAGAAATTTTTGCCCACTCCTCCATGCAGAATTCTTTCAGCTGTGCGATGTTTGAGGGGTTTCTTGCATGCACAGCTCGTTTCAAATCCCCCCACAACATCTCAATGGGATTTAGATCCGGGCTTTGACTTGGCCATTCCAGAACCCTCCATTTCTTTCTTTTCAGCCATTCCTTGGTGGATTTACGGGTATGTTTAGGGTCATTGTCATGTTGCAAGGTCCACCTTCGGTTGAGCTTCAACTTTCTGACAGATGGCCTCACATTATCCTCAAGCACCCTCTGGTACAATGAAGAATTCATAGTGGATTCTATGATGGTGAGCTGCCCAGGCCCCGATGCAGCAAAGCTGCCCCAAACCATAATATTTCCACCACCATGCTTTGCAGTTGGTATCAGGTTCTTGTGGTCAAATGCTGTCTGGTTTTCACCAAACATATGTTCTTGTACTGTGGCCAAATAGCTCTACCTTTGACTCATCTGTCCAGAGCACATTGTTCCAGAAGTGCTGGTCTTTGCCGAGGTGTTCATTGGCAAACTTTAGTCTTGCCCTGATGTTCTTTCTGGACAGCAAAGGTTTCCTCCTGGCACACCTCCCATGTAGATCAAATTTGTGCAGCCTCTTTCTAATGGTAGACTCATGCCCTTTGACATCAACAGTGGCAAGAGCTACCTGTGGGTCCCATGATGACATTCTGGGGTTCTTGGAGACTTCTTCCAGCATCTTGCGGTCTGCTCTCGGGCTGAACTTGCTGGGGCGGCCTGGCCTGAACAAGTTGGCAGTTGTTTGGAATCTTCTCCACTTGTAGATGATCTTCCAGACAGTCGAATGATTGATTTCAAGTTATTTGGAGATCTTTTAAAATCCCTTCCCAGACTCGTAGGCATCTATGAACTTCTTTCTGAAGGCCTCAGAGAGCTCTTTTGATCTAGGCATGGTGACGCTGCACACTTCAACAACAAAGAGCAAACCAAACGAAATGTCTGAGGTTTAAATTAGACAGGTTCCTCCAAGATCCTCTCGAACGATGTTCTAATAATTTGCACCTGAGCTGGTGCACCTGATTCTAATTTTAGCTATTTGAAGTAGTGATAAATGTAGGGGTGTACTTACTTTTTCCACATGCAAAATTTGCATTTATGTTTATTTAAATTATACAATGGACTACAAAATGTAAATGTTTCATGATATTTGTTATATCATATCACCTTTATCTATCAATATTGTTGAAATGAAGATCAAATAGCTGTATGTTGAAATATGTTGAAAAAGTCAAAACTTTACATAGGGTGTACTTACTTTTTCACGTGACTGGATGAATGAATATGAATGATCGTTTTTAAGGCCATTTTCCCCGCTAGAGCGGGGGTTAGCCTTGCGAGCCCCATGACAATCATGGTTCCCTGTTTGAGGCAATGTTTTTATGGCCGGATGCCCTTCCTGACGCCAACCCTTAGTCGCCTCTTTCGATGTGCAGGGATCTGGTGTACCTATTCTAAACCGGGGTACACACCGGGATCATTCATCCCAGCAAGCTGGTACTCAATTTGCCGACCTCGGAAGGATGACAAGCTGAGTCAACCCCCCTGGCATTAATTCAACGATCGACCGGGATTCGAACCCAGGATCCGAGGATCCCAAGCCGGCACCCTAACCGCTAAGCCAACACCAGGCATGGCAACACCAACACCAGGCCAGGCCAGCCAACACCAGGCCAGCCAACACCAGGCTAGCCAACACCAGGCCAGGCAACACCGACACCAGGCTAAGCCAACACCAAGCATTTCATGTGACTGTATATATATATATATATATATATATATATATATATATATATATATATATATATATATATATATATATATATATATATATATATATATATATATATATATATATATATATATATATATATATATATATATATATATATATATATATATATATATATATATATATATATACAGTGGAACCTTGACTTACGAGTGCCCCAACTTACGAGTTTTTCGAGATACGAGCCGTCGCTCCGGCAGTTTATTGCTTTGAGATGCGAGCCGAGATTCGAGTTACGAGCTTTCGCCACCCGGTCACGTGGTTATCTTGCCGTTCAAGTACGTATCTCTGTCGTATAGCGCTGCATTTTTTTTTTCGCATTTTGGTTATTTCGAGTTCACGCCGCCAGGTGGGTTCTGGTCACGTGGTTATCTTGCCGTGCACATACAGTACGTATCTCTGTCGTACAGCGCTGCATTTTTTTTTTCGCATTTGGTTATTTCGAGTTCACGCCGCCAGGTGGGTTCTGGTCACGTGGTTATCTTGCCGTGCACGTACAGTACGTATCTCTGTCGTACAGCGCTGCATTTTTTTTTTCGCATTTTGGTTATTTCGAGTTCACGCCGCCAGGTGGGTTGTTCTGGTCACGTGGTTATCTTGCCGTGCACGTACAGTACGTATCTCTGTCGTATAGCGCTGCATTTTTTTTTTCGCATTTTGGTTATTTCGAGTTCACGCCGCCAGGTGGGTTCTGGTCACGTGGTTATCTTGCCGTGCACGTACAGTACGTATCTCTGTCGTACAGCGCTGCATTTTTTTTTCGCATTTTGGTTATTTCGAGTTTACGCCGCCAGGTAGGTTCTGGTCACGTGGTTATCTTGCCGTTCAAGTACAGTACGTATCTCTGTCGTATAGCGCTGCATTTTAGTTTTCGCATTTTGGTTATTTCGAGTTTACGCCGCCAGGTAGGTTCTGGTCACGTGGTTATCTTGCCGTTCAAGTACAGTACGTATCTCTGTCGTATAGCGATGCATTTTAGTTTTCGCATTTTGGTTATTTCGGAAAATTTCATGTTCATGTCGAACATTTCATGTTCATGTTCATGTTTTCATGTTCATGCCATGCCAGGCCACAACTTGTTCAGAGTGCCGGCGATAGCTCGCCTTCTCTTTGTGGAAAACACGGTGAGATCCTTAACATCCAACAACTAATGGGACGCAAACGGGGCGCCCAGTTTAGCGGTACACACATTGATGAATCACCCTGCCTGTGATTCACCCATGACAGGTTATAGCTGGGTCGGGATTCAAACCCAGGCTGGACAGTTTAGACTTTAGAGTCAAGTGTGCGTACCTCCAGTCCAGGCCATCCTGCCAACTTGTATGCTGCATACAGGTGAAATATAAAGCGCGAGATATTTTTATATATACTGTATATTTAAAAAAATATTGGTGTGGTTTTTGGCGGGCTGGAACGGATTAATAGCATTTCAATGCATTTTAATGGGGAAATTTGATTTGAGATACGAGCAATTTGAGTTACGAGCTCGGTCACGGAACGAATTAAACTCGTAAGTCAAGGTTCCACTGTATATATATATATATATATTGTAACGAATGTGGAAACGTTACAATGTGAACGTTACAAAAGTATGGTAACACCCTGTTAATGTAAATAATGGTCGCAGCCCTCCTAGTTAATTCCATGAAACTTACACGCAGGTCACGATATATCTTTTAAATAGTGTATTTCCTTATTCCATGTAGGCTAAATATGTGTTTCCCACTAGATTGACTTTGCATTGTATCAAACAAAATAAGCGTAGGCCCTTCCAATTTCCCCAAACATCTCCGCTCTCCAAAGTTCCTTTCAAAAGGGGAGTTGTTTTCAATCCCGCAGGCCGCCATTGCCCATGTGCTTTGAGTCGGAGAAGAAAGGCGTGTCTCCACCTCGTCATAAGAGGGAAGGAGTGAACCAGCCCTAACAGCCAATCAGCACCGCGGTGAGCGACCCGGTAGGCGTGCCCTCGGAGCCGGCGGCTTGATTTCGCCCGAGGTGATAAAAGCGACTGTAAGGGACTGCTTTTTGAGATGACCTGGGAGGAGCAAAGAGGCGGCACCAAGAGGAGCGGTGAGATGCGAAACGCTCCAAGCCAAAGAGGAGAGGTACTCGGCAAGGAAACCAGCTTTGGAGAGACGCGCTGAAAGGAGGGAGACGGCTCCACCACAAGAAGAGGAGCAGGTGTGCCGAACCAGCGCGTGGCGTCTACCGCAGCGAATACGCGACGGAGGGTTTTCCCGCCAAAACCGCGAGGAATTGCGAGCTGCTGCCTCCCGACTTTGCCTCCCTCTCAAGCAATCCACCTCAAGCCCTACCTGCCTGCAATATCCCCTGTGTAAGTGTGAACGTCCTGTCCTGCTCGTTGTCTTGGGGTTAAGTAAAAATGAATAGTGTAAGTTAACGATTCGCTGTGTTACTGCTTCTTCCATCCATTGCTTGTGTGTGTATAATAAATCTGTTCTTCCTCCGTATTCTTCTTCTTCTTCTTTTTCATTCTCTTTCGGTCGCTTTAGAGGTTTCCCGATTGAATATCTGTGGGGCGATCTGGTCAACGTCGGGTGGAATCGGGTTCTAATCGGGGAGTAACTGTTCGGACGCGGTTAAATACACCACCGCTCGGTCAATATAACATCTAAAGCCGCGTCTGTAACATTTGGTGTCGAGGAGTTGGATTCGGACCTGGGACTAAATTTGTTAGGCCCAAATTTTGGAACACCAATTGTACTATTAGAGTAACAATTGGTGTCGAGGAGGGAGATCGGACCCGAAATCGGACCCGAAGCGCGCTTAACGCGCTCAAAATTACAAGCTGCCGAAATTTATTTTGTTTTATAAAGCAAAACCCGAATTTTGAGATCGCGCCATGGACAATCAAGGCGATCGGATGTCGGTGGGAGAGATAGACAGGGTGGAATCGACCCAGGACCTCGGGGAAATGTATGTGGAGGAAAGGGAGGAGGAGAAAAATGGCAAGGTGGTTGCGGAGGTTTCAGACGCACAAAATGGCGCTCTCGCGCATGTGGTTGAGGGGGCCACGGCCGCGGAACCAATGAGCGCGACCCAAATGCAAGCCTTCATGACCCAATTCATGGTGGAAATGCAGAAAAAAAACGATAGTGAGAAAATGGAAAGCAGAAAAATGGGGGCCCTTATGGACAGGCTAGAAGCCAAAATGGGAGTAATGGGAAACCAAATGGGGGTAATGAGGGACGAAAGGAGGGCTAACAGTGAGCGATTGTTAAACCAAATGGAAGCAATAACGAACAGAATGGGTGACCGCATGCAAAAATGTGGGGAGACCATGGATCGCATGGTGGGCGAAAGGGTCCCAGGGGTGCACGACGAGGTAACGCGGGTCGAAAAGCGCTGGTTGAGCGAAGCGGAGGAAAGCACGGGTACAATGACGGGGGTAGAAATCGCGACACGGGGTTTGGAAAAGCCGGCGACCGCTGAGGTAGAGGAGGGTGTTTTATTAAAGCCAGCGGTTGCCGAGGTTAATAAAGAAAAAGCAGTGCTGGGAATTAAAATTGAAGAGATGACGGAGGTAGCCCGGGAATTGCAGGGAGAAATGGATTATGTACAAAGTCCCTGCTCACATCACGATGCTGTGCTTAACCCGAATGGAAGTTTGCAGGTTCGCGTGGAGAAAAGGATCCCCCAGGTGAGTCGTGCTGTTGTGTATTGTGCGGGGAGATTTTGTAAGAGGATGTTTGGCGACAAAATAATTGTCGCGCGATTGGGATCGATATGGCACCCGGGCGTTGGTGAAGGGTCCCGTGTGAGTGGAAATGGCACGCGTGGGAGAAAAAAGTGGGCGTCGGCGAGTGGGTGTGCTATAAAGTGTGGGAGTGAAACCGAGTGCGAGCGAGAATGCACGTCGGGGTGTACGGAGTGTGACACGAATAGTGAGTTGGTGATGGCGCAGGTG
The DNA here is from genome assembly GCF_964187855.1 of Myxine glutinosa. Classification (NCBI taxonomy): domain Eukaryota; kingdom Metazoa; phylum Chordata; class Myxini; order Myxiniformes; family Myxinidae; genus Myxine; species Myxine glutinosa. Next base: position 141,563,700 of record NC_136263.1, read on the forward strand.
CGAGAGGGCACATCGGAGCGCGAGTGTGAAACCGAGTGCGAGCGAGAATGCACGTCGGGGTGTACGAAGTGTGACACGGAGAGTAAGGTGGTGGTGGAACGTGTGCGAGGAAGCACACCTGAGTTGGTCATGGCGCGGGTGTGGGAGAGCCCATGTGAGCGCGTTAGTGGGTGGATGCAAGAGTGCACGCCCATGGTGAGTGTTACGGAGGACGTAACGGAGGAGAGGTGTGGACCAAAGTGTGCGCGAGAGGTGTGGTGTGTAACCGGGAGAGCGTTGGTGGAATGTACGGACGGCGTTGGAACGCCAGGTTTTGTGAGGGTGAAAGGGGTAGCGTATGCTTGTAAGCATGCAAGTAAAGCATCGATGGTAACCGGGTTAGTGGTTAGAGCGACGGATAGCCGATGCGAGCACTCGGTGCGAGGGGTGCTTTGTTGGGTGCGAGGCCCGGCGCGGGTCGATGCTGCGTCGCTTCTCTTCGAAGCGTCGTTGCCGATTCGGGCTTGGCCCCGCCCCGCACGGTCGAGTCCGGGCTTTGTCGGGCGAGGCGACCGGTCCGGTTCAAGGGCGAGTGGGAGGAGGCGGAACGGTGCCCCCTCGTGGGGACGGGGTTCCGACCGGGGGAGATTGAGCCATCGGGCCCGGGACCGCAAGGTGCCGCGCCGAGATGGTGCGTGGAGCCTCGGTCCAACCAAACCACCTCCCTTGAACCGAAAGCCGGACGGACTCAACCTGCAGGCAACCAAACCACCCGAATTCATTGCTCGGCTTTACGAAGCCGAGTTTAATGATGTCATGACGCACCGAGGCTAGGATATAGCGGACTGTGATGATGGTGATCGTGATAGTGATAGTGTTTTGATCCGAAATTTAGAAAAGTGAGTAGAATTGGCAGTAAATGGAAAATTTTTGAATTGGTTGGAATCTGGACGAACAAAATTGATAGTGAGAGACCCCCGATGTGGTGGGATGGCAACTCTGTCATCCCTCACGAGTGGGGCAAATGCGCAATAGCTTATGGGGTGTATGGCAGTGAAAACTAGCCCGGGTGGGTTAGGTTATATTGATAGGGCCCTAGAAGATGACATTAGGTGACGATAAGGTTAGGTAGTGACTGATACCTGTAGTGGGGACGCAGGTAGATTAGTGTGGATTATAATGACGTGGGAGCGCAATAGTTTAAAGGGACGACTGGGAAGCGCAAGTTTCAGAGGGGAGTAGTTAGCTGAGATGATGCCGTGTGTGTGAGGATTGAACAGGTGAGAATGGAACAGGTATGATTGCACAGGTGTGCAACTGAACAGGTGTGTGGAGCCGTGTATGAGGGAGTAGTGGTGATTGCGTGTTGTGTTGACCAAATGGTCCAGGAAGGAAAGGAGGGTGCAGGTGGCACCAGGTGTGAGGGCACAGGTGTGCAACAACAGGTGTATGTGGCTGTGTGGAATAAATGGTAGTGTGGAATATCTGGAGTATTGGAATGGATGGTCGTGGAGTGAGAATGGTGGAAATTGTGGAGTGGAGTGGATGGTGCGAAGGTGTGAATGGGGGAAGAGTGGACCCCCATCACGGATACCCAGGGCGGGTAGTGTAAGTGTTAGGTAGAGGGTACAGGTAAATTGTGGTTGGATATTGGCATCTGTGGTGCGGGTGACAGAATGGTATTTGGATGGGTGCATTAGTGTTGTGGAAATGGCTGGGCGTGTAGCCTGTTAGTGTGTGTAGTTGGTTTGGGCACTCCACCACTGTAAGGATGTCGGCCAGGTGAGGCCGCAGGTGGGCTCTGGGAGCCGGTAGTAGTTGTTGTGGATGGGGCCCGAGGATCCGGAGGACGGACCCGGGTAGCCCAGTGCCAGAGGGCACCAAGTGGGGTGACAGAGCCAGGAGGGGCCTGCCCCAGTTAGATAGGTTAGGGTGAGGAGCAGGTAAGCTCGGGTGGCAACTGCAGTGGTGGAGGTGTGCAGGTGGGTAGACCTGCTGGGAGAGGTACACGTCGCAGCCCAGAAATTGTGCTAGAGCACCGGGAGATGAATCGGGGGAGTGAGACCCCAAACGGAGAAGCACCACAGTTTGGTCAATGGGAATTGGTTATTAGAACCCATAGTGTAAGTTGGCCAATGGATTGGCAGGGAAAGACCCCGGGTAGTGTAAAGTGTGTTAAAGTCATTTAGAAAATAGTTAGGATGAAGGATCTCCTCGCACCATCTGCATCCACTCACCTGAGGTGACAGGTACTCCACACCATGCCATGTTTTGATTATTTTTTATGATGCAGATGGTTGGATTGTGAGACGCATCATGACGTGGGTGTGACATTGTGCGTAATTCCATCTCTCCCTCCTTATGAGGATTGATGATGAATTGGTGATGGCAAATTTTGAAGTAGAGGGATTGTGGTGACGAATTTGGTATAGGGGAAATATGGGGAAGACGTGACAGTAGTGACGAATTGGTAATGTGTAGATTTTGTACATATGGGGTAAGGGCAAGGGCAAGGGTAGGGTAGGTGACAGGGGGGTGACGTACGGTAGGGACGAGCTTTCTCACTTCGCCCTCCGTACGCATTTCACCTTGCATTGCCTTATTGACGTGTACCCTTGTGACCTTACCCCTCGCTCAATTGTCTTTCTTTTGTCTCCCACATGACCTGTGCGCCATTGGGTGCCGATGGGAGCGTGCGTGAGGTGGCCATTGTGCGCCCGAGATTCCCAGAACCAGCATGCATTGCGTTGATGTACCACTGTATGGACCGCTGTTCTGCGGCCAAGTACCACTTGATGGACCCCAGGTTCTGGGGCAGGGCACCTCTGTTGGAGACCGGCCATAGTGGCCAGGGAATCTTGCTTGCGGACCTAGGTAAGGTGGCACCTATACCAAACAGGTGGACCACCCTTAGTTGGCCCCTGAGGCCCTAAATAAAAAACGAACACAAGTTGTGCTTTTTTATATTTCCAAGTAGGCCGCATGAAGCCAGAAGACGTCGGGAAGAACATCGGCCCAGCAGAGAAAGAGAAGACCACCACCAGTTGTTTTGTTGTGTTTATTAAGAACCATGGTGACTGCGCACCGAGTGGTGCTTTTGGTGCTTTGTGGTGCTTGTGGTGCTTTTGGGTGCTTTGGTGGTATTGGTACTGGTGCATCGATGCAATGCGTGCTGTCTCCTCCCTCCCAACAGGAATTTCTTTTTCTTGTTCCCTAAAAAGAAACAAACAAAAAAAGAAACAAAACACAGGTCCTGGGTTGCGTTGTAAATAAGAAATCACGTCATTGTAAATAATGCTCCCCACCGTAAATGTATAGTTTGAGAATAATTCCGTAATTCGGTTAGCTGTGGGCTTGAGTCTGTTAGACAGGGTGCAATGCAATAGGGGGACATACTTATTTGTGTTTTAAGATTGTCACACTCAGGGTCAGGTTAATTGTAGAGGGAATTACACCTACGTGTCACACTAAGTTAAAGTTTAGTAGGCCCGAGGATGGGCCTGAAGAAAGGAGGGTGCAGTGTAACGAATGTGGAAACGTTACAATGTGAACGTTACAAAAGTATGGTAACACCCTGTTAATGTAAATAATGGTCGCAGCCGTCCTAGTTAATTCCATGAAACTTACACGCAGGTCACGATATATCTTTTAAATAGTGTATTTCCTTATTCCATGTAGGCTAAATATGTGTTTCCCACTTGATTGACTTTGCATTGTATCAAACAAAATAAGCGTAGGCCCTTCCAATTTCCCCAAACATCTCCGCTCTCCAAAGTTCCTTTCAAAAGGGGAGTTGTTTTCAATCCCGCAGGCCGCCATTGCCCATGTGCTTTGAGTCGGAGAAGAAAGGCGTGTCTCCACCTCGTCATAAGAGGGAAGGAGTGAACCAGCCCTAACAGCCAATCAGCACCGCGGTGAGCGACCCGGTAGGCGTGCCCTCGGAGCCGGCGGCTTGATTTCGCCCGAGGTGATAAAAGCGACTGTAAGGGACTGCTTTTTGAGATGACCTGGGAGGAGCAAAGAGGCGGCACCAAGAGGAGCGGTGAGATGCGAAACGCTCCAAGCCAAAGAGGAGAGGTACTCGGCAAGGAAACCAGCTTTGGAGAGACGCGCTGAAAGGAGGGAGACGGCTCCACCACAAGAAGAGGAGCAGGTGTGCCGAACCAGCGCGTGGCGTCTACCGCAGCGAATACGCGACGGAGGGTTTTCCCGCCAAAACCGCGAGGAATTGCGAGCTGCTGCCTCCCGACTTTGCCTCCCTCTCAAGCAATCCACCTCAAGCCCTACCTGCCTGCAATATCCCCTGTGTAAGTGTGAACGTCCTGTCCTGCTCGTTGTCTTGGGGTTAAGTAAAAATGAATAGTGTAAGTTAACGATTCGCTGTGTTACTGCTTCTTCCATCCATTGCTTGTGTGTGTATAATAAATCTGTTCTTCCTCCGTATTCTTCTTCTTCTTCTTTTTCATTCTCTTTCGGTCGCTTTAGAGGTTTCCCGATTGAATATCTGTGGGGCGATCTGGTCAACGTCGGGTGGAATCGGGTTCTAATCGGGGAGTAACTGTTCGGACGCGGTTAAATACACCACCGCTCGGTCAATATAACATCTCAAGCCGCGTCTGTCACAATATATATATATATATATATATATATATATATACAGTGGTACCTCGGCTTACGAGTTTAATCCGTTCCGTGACGGAGCTCGTAAGCCAAATCGCTCGTAAGTCAAAGCAAATTTTCCCATTCAAATGCATTGAAATGCTATTAATCCGTTCCAGCCTCAAAAAAAAAACACCAATTTTTTTTGTTAGGTGCTTTTAAATAACAAAAATGTACTTTATAAATAACAAATAATGTATAAACAAGCACGACCTCGTATATACTGTACATAATACAAGAGAATGTAAAGAAATAAACTGGTTTTATTAAGCAGAGGAGAAGAGCATGCCAGGTGAGGTGTGCGTGTTGTCGACTTGGCGAGGCAGTACGATCGTACTCCTTCTACGATATGTACGATTTTGAAGCAGAAGGAGTCCATAAAGGCTATAACGCCAGCCAAGGGCGTTACGATTATTTCAAAGCTCCGGACCTCTATCCATGAAGATATGGAGAAGTTGTTGTTTGTGTGGTTGAAGGAGAAGCAGCTCGCAGGAGATACCGTGACCGAGAGCATCATGTGTTTGAAAAGATTGAAACTCGGATATCGAGCACGGACCACGAGGTGTTTTTTCTTTTTTCTTAATCTCGGTTTCAGTGAACTTTTGCTCTGTGCTCACGTGTACTGTACCTGTACCTGTAATGGTACGTCAGAGGATGGCACCTGTTGTCATCATATTAAGTGCAAGATGTTCTGCATCGTAAGTTGGTACACCGTGGTCTTTCGGCGGTGTTTAAGCCGGCCGTCTTGGCTTCTGTCACCATTGGCATTGAGTCTTTCGATGTAGGTAGGTCGTTGTGTGCCGGTGCCTTGGCCGAATTCCTTCATTGCTGCATTGTTAGCTCACCTGGTTTTTTATACCACATCTTTGGTTATCGGACCAGCGAATGACGTCATCTCCTCCAAAGTATGGCTTATTCTCACTTGTCTTGGACGATCTTCTACTTCTAGCCTTCCACCGTGCATTTGGTGTCCACTGTACTTACTGTACAGTGCCTGGTAAAATTGATGTAATGGGTTTTTGACCGTCAACGCCATGAACCGTCATGAACCGTCAACCGCCATGAACCGCCATGAACCGTCAACGCCATGAACCGCTAACACTCAAAAGCCCATTTATCGCGCCTTATAAAGCAAAACGCAAACCGAAAGCCATGCCTCTCAAGCGAGGCGTGCTTCCGTGGTCACGTGATCCACAGGTGTAGCTCATTATACCCGCACGCGCGACACGCTTTGGCGGTCACGTGACCAGCCACTCTGGAGGCGGGGATCCCCGCTGGTGACGTCACCGGCTGGAGCAAGGAGATTCCTCGCTCATGTATTTCGACGATTGCGTGTTTTATATCCAAGCAGAGATGCTTTCACGGCAAGATAACCGCGTGACCGGAACCGGAAGCCACAACCGGAAAATTCAAAAAAATAAATTTTTTGAGCTCGTACATCGGATCTCGGCTCGTATCCCAAAGCAACAAACCGCCCGAGCGACGGCTCGTATCCCGAAAAACTCGTACGTTGGGGCACTCGTAAGCCGAGGTACCACTGTATATATATATATATATATATATATATATATATATATATATATATATATATATATATATTAGGGTGGTCGAAAAATTTGAAGATTGGATTTTCATTTCTTCACAAGCCTGCCCCTATTCCTATTGAAGAAAGTAGTTTGTGGTGAAAATTTGAGCTTGATTGGACAATATTTAGAGGTCGCTCAAAATGTTGACAAATTTTAATGAATAACTAGAACTGCCACTTTAAAACTGCTGGCAGTGATGACCGGTTTACTCGCACCCACTTTTGATACAACGCCACTTTTCATACAGCCCCACTTTTGATACAACCCCACTTTCATTGGACATGCTGATACAGAATTTTTAGCATCATACATCAATTCATGGATAATTATCTATTTTCAATTACTCAAATTATTTATTATTGTTATTGTTGTTGTTTGTTTGTAAACTAATAAATAGTTATGTACAATGTACCATTGTACAATGTACATGTATGTTCAATTGTTCATTGTTCATTGCTCAATGTTCATTCATGTCGTTAAATTAAGATTAAAAACAAAACAGTAGATTAAACATTCATGTATTAATTTGACAATAAATCATTTATCGGAACAAAATAAATCATCCATCAGAAGATATAAAATATCTCTCAGAGACGATAAAACAAATCTATCAGAACAATTAAAACAAAGTAAACATCAGAATACACATAATTTGAATGATTTTAGTAACATTGTTTTCAGAAACTTGTGTTTCAAAACATTGCCTACTTCTTTGACAAGATGGCTTTGGTTGACACTGGAAAGTTTTCACGATGAAGTTTCACAACTCTCAACACAAATTGCTTCTGCTCTTCATTATTGGTCAGAGTGTCATGGAAAGTTTGGATGAGAGCAACACCTCGCTCAGCACAGTCATTGATAACCTTCATGCTGCGTATCTTCTTCTCAAGCTCTTGGTATGAGTTGTCTGTGTTCCAGAGGTGTGGCTCCTTTTCCAGAAAACTCAGTGATACGTTTTTGTCAGACTCTGAGATGACAACACCAAATAATTCAAGAGATCGACTTGTGATGTCGGTGTCCACTGAGTCAGAAAGCCTGAAGGCTTTAGCATCTATCCTATGAAGATTGGTTGGCTTTGGAGCCCGCTTGAAGTTCTTCACCATCTTTGCCTTTGTCTCATCATACACCCGGCTATCAAAAAGAGCTAATGCAGCAAGGTGTTCTGACTAATACCAGAGGTGTCTAGTGAATGCTTTGACAGCAGTTTCACGGACAACCATATCTGGGTAAGAATCGAGGGTTGAAAGAAGAAGCAAATCATTGAGTGGTGCCTTTGTGGGTAGCGGCGCCTCATGCCAGAATCTCGCATACACAAGTGCAACTAAAAGAGCAATCTGTGTGATTCCCTTCAATTCACGTGATGTGAGCTTTATTTGGTCTTTGAAGAGAACCATATTGAGAGCATATATGGCTTTCATCATCCAGCAGGCATTGTGCATAGCTCCTGGGGCACGGAATTTGACCTCTCTGGCCTCACATCCACCCAGAAATGTATGGCATAGTATCAGAAGTTCTTCATAGTCTTTCCCTCATGGTCCCCCTGTACTGTCTTTCCCTCACGGTCCCCCTGTACTGTCTTTCCCTCGTGGTCCCCCTGTGCTGTCTTTCCCTCGCGGTCCCCCTGTGCTGTCTTTCCCTCGCGGTCCCCCTGTGCTGTCTTTCCCTCACGGTCCCCCTGTACTGTCTTTCCCTCGCGGTCCCCCTGTACTGTCTTTCCCTCGTGGTCCCCCTGTGCTGTCTTTCCCTCGCGGTCCCCCTGTGCTGTCTTTCCCTCGCGGTCCCCCTGTGCTGTCTTTCCCTCGCGGCCCCCCTGTGCTGTCTTTCCCTCACGGTCCCCCTGTGCTGTCTTTCCCTCGTGGTCCCCCTGTGCTGTCTTTCCCTCGCGGTCCCCCTGTACTGTCTTTCCCTCGTGGTCCCCCTGTGCTGTCTTTCCCTCGCGGTCCCCCTGTGCTGTCTTTCCCTCGCGGTCCCCCTGTACTGTCTTTCCCTCGTGGTCCCCCTGTACTGTCTTTCCCTCACGGTCCCCCTGTGCTGTCTTTCCCTCACGGTCCCCCTGTACTGTCTTTCCCTCGTGGTCCCCCTGTGCTGTCTTTCCCTCGCGGTCCCCCTGTGCTGTCTTTCCCTCGCGATCCCCCTGTGTTGTCTTTCCCTCGCGGTCCCCCTGTGCTGTCTTTCCCTCGCGGCCCCCCTGTACTGTCTTTCCCTCGTGGTCCCCCTGTGCTGTCTTTCCCTCGCGGTCCCCCTGTACTGTCTTTCCCTCGTGGTCCCCCTGTGCTGTCTTTCCCTCGCGGTCCCCCTGTGCTGTCTTTCCCTCGCGGTCCCCCTGTACTGTCTTTCCCTCGCGGTCCCCCTGTACTGTCTTTCCCTCACGGTCTCCCTGTGCTGTCTTTCCCTCACGGTCCCCCTGTGCTGTCTTTCCCTCACGGTCCCCCTGTGCTGTCTTTCCCTCACGGTCCCCCTGTGCTGTCTTTCCCTCACGGTCCCCCTGTGCTGTCTTTCCCTCGCGGTCCCCCTGTGCTGTCTTTCCCTCGTGGTCCCCCTGTGCTGTCTTTCCCTCGCGGTCCCCCTGTGCTGTCTTTCCCTCGCGGTCCCCCGTGCTGTCTTTCCCTCACGGTCCCCCTGTGCTGTCTTTCCCTCGCGGTCCCCCTGTGCTGTCTTTCCCTCGCGGCCCCCCTGTACTGTCTTTCCCTCGCGGCCCCCCTGTACTGTCTTTCCCTCGCGGCCCCCCTGTACTGTCTTTCCCTCGCGGTCCCCCTGTACTGTCTTTCCCTCGTGGTCCCCCTGTGCTGTCTTTCCCTCGCGGTCCCCCTGTGCTGTCTTTCCCTCGTGGTCCCCCTGTGCTGTCTTTCCCTCGTGGTCCCCCTGTGCTGTCTTTCCCTCGCGGTCCCCCTGTGCTGTCTTTCCCTCGCGGTCCCCCTGTGCTGTCTTTCCCTCGCGGTCCCCCTGTGCTGTCTTTCCCTCGCGGTCTCCCTGTGCTGTCTTTCTCTCACGGTCCCCCTGTGCTGTCTTTCCCTCGCGGTCCCCCTGTGCTGTCTTTCCCTCGCGGTCCCCCTGTGCTGTCTTTCCCTCGCGGTCCCCCTGTGGTGTCTTTCCCTCGCGGTCCCCCTGTGCTGTCTTTCCCTCGCGGTCCCCCTGTGCTGTCTTTCCCTCGCGGTTGTCAGCTCTTTCACGAGCCTCGATTCAGTATATAAAAAAAATAGTCATCACGTGGTTGTTGTTCTTCGAGTGCAGCTGCATAAAAATGTATCATATTCTGACGTTCAACAAGGTTATCGGAAAATATTTTATCTTCTCCTACTTGGAACCTCTTCTTGTCAATTAAAGGCCACTGTTTCTGAAACCTCTTGAACAGTCTGATCTCAGGTCCGCTAGTGGGTCCTATGACTTTAGTTGTAACATCAGAGAGCATTACTTCAAACACGTGATGACGACATGCAATCCAGACAAGCTTAGCATCCAAAGCTGCTTCAATGAGGGTACATGCTCCGTTTCTCAGCCCTGTGTTGGATGCAGTGGTGTCAAACACTATGCCTTTCACCAACTGTTTGACATTCCACTCCTCAAGAAGTTGTATGCATGCATTTGCCTGTGCTACACCAGTGCCTTGGGGAATTTTTGGGACTCCAAGCAACTTCTCGGTATTCATACCAGTTACAAGTATCGCTACCCGATCAACAGATTCTTTGTGATTGCCAGTATAATCAGGGAGCAGTTTCCCATCCCAGTGAAGTAGGAGTGGGCTATTGCATGAGAAATTTGCCTTTTCTTCAGTGGCCAGTATTTCCCTTCCACGAATTCGAGCACGACGAATTACACTGTGTGACAGAGAAATGTCTTCAATGATATGACCAAGAGATTGTGCAAAAGCACTGGCCACAAACATAGCATGCCGATCTGAGAGATTTACTCTGTCCAGAGTTGCCACTATTGCTGGAGTGATCACCTTGATGGGAGCCTTTTTCGCCTGTTTGGCAGAAGATGGACTTTGGAGTTTGAATTCATTGTCCCCTGAATCGGAGCTTTCAATCTCAGACTCATCATCATCATCAACCACAGCTGATGTTGATGGAACAGATTGCATTGCTGTTGGAGTGTCAGCAGCATGTTTCTTCTTTCTTTTATCTTCATTCTCAAGCCTGATACGCTTTCTGTTCTCCTTCACTGCCAGAGTGGTGTCCACAGATCCAATACGTGAACTTGAGGGATCCTCACACTGCATGATAAGGAATGCTTTGTCTTCTTCATTCGTCATTTTCTCAAGCGCATCATTTGGTGAGATATCAAAGAGGGATTGAAGATAATCTTTGAACATCTGCTCCTTCACTCTATAGTTTTCGAATGTCTTGGTTCTATTTTTCTTTACCAGTTCATAGGCATCATGCAACTTCAAAAGTTGGCGCTCACAGGAATCTACTCTCTGCACTGGAATTTGTGCTTTCTCCCAGTATGCACACACAGCTTGTACAGTAAGTTTTGCACTTTCACGAACTGTATGGTGTTCTTGTATGTGATGGTACACCATGTTCTGCAATATGTGTCCTTTGGTTGGTAGTCCCCCACATATTATTTCCTTTTCAGACTTGCCCATCAACCAAACTGTGGAAAAGCTGCCAGTTTCTGCCATCTGAAAAAAACAGGATAAATTAAAAATGTTATTTTTTGAGCAACCTCTAAATAAGTTCCAATTGACCTCATATTTGGTTCATATGATCTTTATAAACATAGGAACAAGGGCAGCCTTGTGGAGCATGGATTTTTAATAGTATTCAATATTACATACATCTGTGGACCACCCTACTATATATATATATACAGTGGAACCTTGACTTACGAGTTTAATCCGTTCCGTGACCGAGCTCGTAACTCAAATTGCTCGTATCTCAAATCAAATTTCCCCATTGAAATGCATTGAAATGCTATTAATCCGTTCCAGCCCGCCAAAAACCACACCAATTTTTTTTTTAATATACAGTATATATAAAAATATCTCGCGCTTTATATTTCACCTGTATGCCAGCATACAAGCTGGCAGGATGGCCTGGACTGGAGGTACGCACACTTGACTCTAAAGTCTAAACTGTCCAGCCTGGGTTTGAATCCCGACCCAGCTATAACCTGTCATGGGTGAATCACAGGCAGGGTGATTCATCAATGTGTGTACCGCTAAACTGGGCGCCCCGTTTGCGTCCCATTAGTTGTTGGATGTTAAGGATCTCACCGTGTTTTCCACAAAGAGAAGGCGAGCTATCGCCGGCACTCTGAACAAGTTGACGGCAGAGATACTGTACTTGCAATGACAAGATAACCACGTGTCGCACGATCTCTTGTCATGGTCCACAAGATTATCACAGAGAGGTGCAGCTTCCAGCGTTTCGAGATCTGATCCAGGCCTATCCAACGAGACCGGTCCCAGCGTTCTAGGCCCGGTGGTTGTCTCAGACGGACCCGACAAAGGACGTGTTGGATTTTACCGCGAGCCGATTCGAGCACCGCCGTGCCGGCGAACAAAACCAGTCATATCTTTTGAACGCGTGGCTCGATATTTACAAAATAAACTTTTTCTTGAAGGGCTGAACCGTGCGCTCAAAACGATACCGAGTTTGACCCTGAGAGAGCCGTTTTGCGTAAACTCAAAATAACCGAAATGCGAAAACTAAAATGCAGCGCTATACTACGACAGAGATACTGTACGTGCACGGCAAGATAACCACGTGTCGCACGATCTCTTGTCATGGTCCACAAGATTATCACAGAGAGGTGCAGCTTCCAGCGTTTCGAGATATGATCCAGACCTAACTTTTGAGACCAGTCCCAGCCTTCTAGGCCCCGTGGTTGGTTCAGACGGACCCGACAATGGACGTGTTGGATTTTACCGCGAGCCGATTCGAGCACCGACGTGCCGGCGAACAAAACCAGTCATATCTTTTGAACGCGTGGCTCGATTTTTACAAAATAAACTTTTTCTTGAAGGTCTGAACCGTGCGCTCAAAACGATACCGAGTTTGACCCTGAGAGAGCCGTTTTGCGCCGGAGATACTGTACGTGCACGGCAAGATAACCACGTGACCGGGTGGCGAAAGCTCGTAACTCGGATCTCGGCTCGCATCTCAAAGCAATAAACTGCCAGAGTGACGGCTCGTATCTCGAAAAACTCGTAAGTTGGGGCACTCGTAAGTCGAGGTTCCACTGTATATATATATATATATATATATATATATATATATATATATATATATATATATATATAAATAAAACTCCACCAAAACTCTCCCCATTCATATGCCATTTTAAGGAAATGATGCTGAAGCACAGGCAATGTTAGGAAAATACAGAATTGCATTTATTCTGTGGAAAATATTTAGACATTCAGAGATATTTCAGCATTTAAGATTGGCTGCACTCATGCCCAGCAGAAATACTATAATTGCCAAGCATTCTGTGATTTACCCATTAAACGGCATTGCCTTTTCATCAGATGTTAATCTCACAATTTTCAATATTACACCTTTTTATTTCTTGAAGTTGAACATCTAAACAAACTGGAATTAAATTGGTATTTTTCTACCATGTGATCTTTACTCTGCTTGTACCAATTTTCCCAACTAGTACATGTACGGCCATGACTCACGCATCAACGGCTCCTATATCACCTGCTGTGGTGTATTAAATGGGGCAATATACTGTTTCAAATATAAATGTGATACTGTTTAAAATACCTTTAGACCGTGTAATATACTGCTTTATTGGTAAGGCCAAGGCCACGCAGCGTGATCTCGCAAGATCACGGTGGATCATGTCCAAGACCAGAGGGGAGTGCAAATTGTCATTCACAAAACACGGAACCAAACTACAAACCTGGACCAGGAACATAGCATTACTTTACAGTCCTTACTTGCTAAAAGTGTGCTCCCTAAAGCACATCTTGATCCCAAAAATAGTTGCCGTTTTAACTGTTTAAATTTAAACTCAACATCTATCTTCGTAATGTAATCCAGAACATCGTATCATCCTTCAAACTTAAACTCCGAGCTGAGGAAATGGCAACTATTTTCAGAATAAAGACGCACTTTGGGAATCAAGCAAGATCGAAGCTAAACAAATGGTTTGTTTTCGATAAAGTAACATGACACTCGATGCAAAAGAGTGAGCTAAACTGTTGGATTAATTTACAGTATTTCATTTTTATTTGTAACTATTTTTAATGAAACTGTAATGATAGGTGTTCATAAAATTAAAAAATTTTCCCTTATTAATTGTGAACCACCAGGAACCGATCCTCATTTTCTCCATGGAAACATTGCCCCGATATTTGTGGATTCGACATTCATGGCATTTTTCAGGAACATATCCCCTGTGTCGGCGTCCGACTGTGTGTGTGTGTGTGTGTGTGTGTGTGTGTGTGTGTGTGTGTGTGTGTGTGTGTGTGTGTGTGTGTGTGTGTGTGTGTGTGTGTGTGTGTGTGTGTGTGTGTATATACATACAGTGAAACCTTGACTTACGAGTGCACCAACTTACGAGTTTTCCGAGATACGAGCCGTCGCTCGGGCGGTTTTTTGCTTTGAGATGCGAGCCGAGATCTGAGTTATGAGCTTACGCCACCCGCCACCAGGTGGGTTCTGGTCACGTGGTTATCTTGCCGTGCAAGCATCTCTGCCGTATATCGCTGCTGCTTTGTTTTCGCATTTTGGTTATTTTGGAAAATTTCTTAATTTTAACCATGGGTCCTAAGAAATTGAGTGCCAAGGGCAGTACTGAGAAGAAGCAGAAGAGGATGATGTGCTTGGATATAAAACACGCAATCGTCGAAAAACATGAGCGAGGTGTGCGTGTTGTCGACTTGGCGAGGCAGTACGATCGTAGTACTTCTACGATATGTACGATTTTGAAGCAGAAGGAGTCGATAAAGGCTATAACGCCAGCCAAGGGCGTTAAGATTATTTCAAAGCTCCGGACCTCTGTCCATGAAGAGATGGAGAAGTTGTTGTTTGTGTGGTTGACGGAGAAGCAGCTCGCAGGAGATACCGTGACCGAGAGCATCATCTGTGAGAAGGCCCGAGACATTTACGGGGATTTGGTGCAGCAGACGGCGGGAACATCAACGGACGAGGCATCGGAAGAGTCATTCAAAGCCAGTCGGGGATGGTTTGATAATTTTAAGAAGAGGACCGGCATTCACTCCGTCGTCAGGCATGGTGAGGCAGCAAGCTCGGATGTGAAGGCAGCTGAAGATTTTATAATAACTTTTGCCGAACTGATAGAAGCCGAACGATACATCCCCCAGCAAATCTTCAACTGTGACGAGACAGGGCTCTTCTGGAAAAAGATGCCGAGGAGGACGTATATAACGGCAGAGGAGAAGAGCATGCCAGGCCACAACTTGTTCAGAGTGCCGGCGATAGCTCGCCTTCTCTTTGTGGAAGACACGGTGAGATCCTTAACATCCAACAACTAATGGGACGCAAACGGGGCGCCCAGTTTAGCGGTACACACATTGATGAATCACCCTGCCTGTGAAACACCGACATGACAGGTTATAGCTGGGTCGGGATTCAAACCCAGGCTGGACAGTTTAGAGTCAAGTGTGCGTACCTCCAGTCCAGGCCATCCTGCCAACTTGTATGCTGCATACAGGTGAAATATAAAGCGCGAGATATTTTTATATATACTGTATACTTAAAAAAAAATTGGTGTGGTTTTTGGCGGGCTGGAACGGATTAATAGCATTTCAATGCATTTTAATGGTTGAAATTTAATTTGAGAAACGAGCAAATTGAGTTACGAGCTCGTTCACAGAACGAATTAAACTCGTAAGTCAAGGTTTCACTGTATATCTGGCAGGATGGCCAAGAGGTATGCACACCTTCTCTAAGCTCTCTAGCCTGGGTTCACATCTCGGCCTAGTTAGAAACTCATCCGGGTGTCTTACTGGCAGGACGATGCATCAATGGGTGTTCCGTCCCTCGGATGGAAGTTAGACTGGGCGTCCCATCTCTGACATTAGTTGGTGGACATTAAAGATCCTATGGTGTCCTTCACGAAGAGTGGGTGAGCTATCACCGGCGCCATGGCCAAATTCAAAATTCTTGCCCTAATTACTGCTCAGAAGGAAATGGCAAACCAGTATAACCCTTGCCAAGAAACTGTTTTGGCAGCACTGATGTTCTGGAGCAGATTGTGATACATCAGAATGTATGTACTTTGTACATATTTATTTCAAATTAATACATTTTACTTATATAATGGGTTCTTTAATAGCCATGGGAGTCATAAAACAAGTCCTTTATTCTCATCATTTGCCTTTTCTCATCACATTAATATTGTTTCCCACCTGTAATAAACGAGGTGTCAGTTTTATCAGCATAGATGCACTTGGTGTTTTGCTTTGTTACAAGCTAAATTATAACTGGTATTTTAATATGTAGTGCTTGGCATCATTTGCCAAATGCTAATTTCTTTTTTATCTTCAAAGGTGCAAATTGAAATAAATGGCTTTGCATAGCTGTTTCAAACAATTTTTACTCTGTGGTATAGAAGGTGGAGGGGGATGTTGGTTGGATGGTTCACAGATATCTGTGGAGTTGAAAGAGAACAGGGTGTGTGGAGGACACGTTGTACTTGGAAACTAATGATTACGTAGCTACATAATCTCTCGGGGTTTTGAAGCGAGTGCATTTGTTGCTTTTGACTTAATACCTTTTCTTTTCTTGCACAGAATGTCACACGGAAAACGAGATAAAGGCAAGGGATCCGATCCGATGCAGGGAATGTGGTTACAGGATTATGTACAAGAAGAGAACCAAAAGATGTATCCTTACCTTTGATTATTTTGCAAGTTTTTTTGACACTGTTCACCTTCCATTTGCCGCTGCATCTCGGGGGAATTTCTCCTATATTTCATTTGTGGTCTTCCTTCTGTAACCCACCTTTTGCTGCAAATCCCCATCTGTCTTATCCCAGCTATTTCATTAAAACTGTCCACGAACAGTAACTGTGAAACACCCTCCCATTTTGTGAACCGAGGTGGACTTCTAAAAGTCCACATTATGGATGGAGCCGTTCAAATTTAAGCTTGATTCACTATGGGATCAACCTTCTGAACTGACTTCCGTTCCTGTTCCGACCCAAACCACCTTGTGTATTCACACATCTGACATTAACTGTTGCTTTGCCTGCTATTCCATTCCTCCCAACCCCAAACTGCCATGTGTACCTGCCTCTTTATTGAATTACAATTTGATTTATTTGTTTTGTACACTTGCGGAAACACATGTAAAAAAAATCCCTGTGCTGAGCAGAAAGAATAAAGGCTATTTGTGTGTGGGAGGGAAGGGGGGGGGGGGGGGGAGATGATGTGTTGGTGAGGGGTAGTAAGGTGTGGAAGGTTGAATGGAAATTTGGATTCAGACCAGGCCACCCTACCCTGGACATGCTGCTTCTGCTTTCTCAACAATGGACTGAGGTCTTCAATACCAGACCGTGGATCAGAGCCATCTCCCTAGACATATATTTTGCCTTCGATATGGACTGTCACCCGGCACTGCTCACCAAACTCTCCTCTTATGGTATCTTTGGCAATCTCCACTCATGGCTCACGGACTTCCTCTGCAGTCGTAATCAACGTGTGGTCCTCAATGGAATTCTCTCATCTCCTCTTCCTGTCAAAGCTATAGTTCCTCAAGGCAGTGTTCTGGCCTTGTGCTTTTTATCATGTTCATTAACAATCTCTCCGACTATGGAAAATCCTCTTTATCTTTTTGCTGATGACTCCATCCTCTGTTGCTACATCTCGCATCCCTCAGATCGGGCATCCTCCATCGTGTGAAGTCCTTCCTTGGCACTACTGAGCTACTCAACACTTACAAAGTTTCATCTGCAGCTTGATGGAGTACTGGTCTCCCCTCTGTGCTGGTGCTCCTGCCTCACACCTAGCTCGGCTTCACGCTGTTGAATCCAAAGCTTTTAGAATCATTGGTATCTCCCTTGAGGAAGCTGATTATGAGGGCCTTTCACTCTCTCACTGCAGGCAGGTTGGTGGTCTTTATGTCTTCCACCGTCTCCTCTCCGGCCTTGCACCCACTGCTCTGTCTGTGCTCTATCCCACACATATTTCTGCAGGACGCAAAAGGTCTGCCAGCAACTGTCTTCTGGTGAAACTGCCAAAATCAAGACTCTCTGCTCACTCACCTTCACTCTTTCATTCCTCTTTTCCCCGTCTCTGGAACAAACTCCCACACTTTCTTCAATCCCACTCCTCCCTCCAGGTCTTTACAACAGCTGTTCACCACCATCTCTTATCTTCCCCCATCCAAAGCCATTAACTTTTCTACCCCAGTTAATCCCCCCGAAAACCCACCTCCTTCAAATTCCCTGTTTTCTTTCTTTAAATTCCTTGTAGTTTCTTTCTCATTTATCCCATGTACCCCACCCCAGCCCTCTGTCTTCCACAGATCTCCTGATGTCCCTGTTCCCTACTGTTGTGCCTCCCTCTCTCTCCCCCTTGTGTCTCCCGCCCCCTTTATTATATGTTCTATGTGCTAGCTCTTATACGAGCCTCGGCTTAGTATACAAAAATGGGTGGAGATTTGGACCAGGAAGTTTGACAGGTGGTTGGAGGTGTGGGGTTGTGTCCTGCAGGCATGGTTGCCTTCTTCATTATTGTTAGAATTTAACATTGTGTGGGCTCAAATAAACCAAAATAGGGAAGTCAATGCAGTTTGAATCAATTGACATTATTGTGAATGATTCTGCTGAGGACCCTGCCATTCAGATTTTATGCTATATCGGAGATGAAGGTAGAGGGGTTGGGGTTGGTGTGTCGGGCACATGCAGTAGCTTTTGTTGACTTTCACTGGAGTTACTGATTATATATAGTGCCTTCAGAAAGTATTCACACCCCTTCACTTTTTCACATTTTGTTGTGTTACAGCCTGATTTCAAATGGATTCAATTGAAATTTTTTTCGTAACTGATCTACACATCATACCTCATAATGTCATAGTGGATTTTTTTTTACAAAAGAATTGC
Organism: Myxine glutinosa; assembly: GCF_964187855.1. NCBI lineage: Eukaryota > Metazoa > Chordata > Myxini > Myxiniformes > Myxinidae > Myxine > Myxine glutinosa. Next base: position 141,581,948 of record NC_136263.1, read on the forward strand.
AATTTATGTATGCAGTAATTTAAAAAAATTATATAATAATTAAAAAGGAAATAGTGAAATATCTAATTTACATAAGTATTCAACCCCAAGTCAATACTCTTTAGAAGCACCGTTGGCAGCGATTCCAGGTTCGAGTCTTCTTGGGTATGTCTGTATCAGCTTTGCACATCTGTATTTGGGGAGTTTCTCCCTTTCTTCCTTGAAGATTTGTTCAACCTCTGTCAAGTTGGATGGGGTGTGCCAGAGAACAGCAATCTTCATGTCATTCCAAGGATTCTCAATGGGATTCAAGTCTGGGCTTTGGCTGGGCCACTAAAGGACCTTCACATTCTTGTTCTAAATCCATTCCATTGTTGCTTTAGCAGTGTACTTGGGGTCATTATCTTGTTTGAAGGTAAATCTTCGCCACAGTCTAAGGTGTTTTGCATTCTGAAGCAGGTTCTCCTCAAGGATTTGCTTGTATTTTGCTCCATTCTTTCTTCCCTCTCTCCTTACAAGTCTCCCAGTCCCTGCCGCTGAAAAGCATCCCCATAGCAAGATGCTGCCACCACCATGCTTCACGGTAGGGATGGTGTTAGATGGGTGAAGAGCTGTGCTAGGTTTCCGCCAGACTTGGCGCGATGCATTTAGTTAGGCGAAAGAGTTCAATTTTTGGCTCATCAGACCACAAAATCTTCTTCTTCTTTTTGCTCATTCTGTGAGTCTTTCATTTGCCTTTTTCAAACTCCAAGTGTGCTGTCATGTGCCTTTTTCTCAGGAGTGGCTTCCATCTGGCCACTCTCCTATAAAGTGCTGCAGAGACTGGTGTCTTTCTGGCAGCTTCTCCCATCTCAACCAAGGAACTCTAGTTCTGTCAGTGGTCACTGGGTTCTTGGTCATCTCCCTAACCAAGATTCTTCTTGCCGAGTTGCTCAGTTTGGTCAGACAGCTATCTCTAGAAAGAGTATGGGTAGTTCCATATTCTTTCCATTTCCTAATGATGGAGTTCACTGTGCTCTTGGGAACATTCAACCCTCTAGAAATTGCTTTGTACCCTTCCCCAGATCTATGCCTCCTCACAAAAATTATATCTCAGAGTTATATGGACAGTTCCTTGGATTTCATGGTGGAGTTTCTGGTGTGACATGCACTGTCAACTGTGGGACTTTATATAGAAAGGTGCGTTTCTTTCTAAATCATGTGCAATCAATTGAGTTGACGACAGGTGCACTCCAATCAAGTTGTAGAGACATCGCAAGGATGATCAAAGGAAATTTTATGCACCTGAGCTCAATTTGGAGTGTCGTAGCAAATTGGCTGAATACTTATTGATTCGAGACATTTCAGCCTTTCATATTTAATGAATTTGTATAAATTAAAATAAAATTCTACTTTGACATTATGGGGTATTATTTGTGGATCAGTGACAAAAAATCTCTATTTAATCCATTTTAAATTCAGCTTGTAGCAAAACAATGTGAAAAAGTTAAGGGATGTGAATACTCTCTGAACGCACTTTAATTTCCAATAATTGGGGCTTTTCGAAAAATGGCAGCTGTCATTCTATCAACCCCCTACACCCACCCAAATGTTTTTTTCTGTGATAATGTTGAATGTTTTTTCCATCCCTTGGTGAAAAGTATTATATCATTAATATCTTTCATGGATAATATTTACACTCTGAATGTGAGAGATGGTATATTTGACTCCACATTGGTGTGCCATTTGTGCTCCTTTACAATGGTTTCAGTGGTGGTCTTTGATGCCCGGTGAAGAAACTACAAAAATTCCAATGCCGATCAACACTTTTCTTTTGGATCAACACTTTTCTTTTGAACTGTGCATGAATATATTCGGTTTACATTTAAAAGTTTTCTGGTGCCGATTCGGATTTTGAATATCATAGGTCAAACTTTGAAAACTGTAATATATATAAGTGCCTATAAGAAAAGGTGTGCAGTTTGTGGTTTTATAATAAATTTAGCCGTTTTGAGCTGAAGCTTAATTTGCATGCCAATGTTTATTTGTAGAACGGAAAGGTGATTGATTACTGCAAGGAATTTAGACGTGAGCTCAGTTCAACACATCCATGCCATTTTAGATTTACAACTTTGAGACTCAAAACACATGTGTGGGTCTGAATTTCTGGCCTCCCAAAGAATGACGTCAAATTTGTTTAAAAAATAAACATGTTTGGTACTACAGAGCTTTAATATACAGGAAAACAAACACGACATAATGTCAATAACACCGAAGCTTTTCGTGCTATACTCTTCAAGGCGATTCACAGCAAAGAGACCGGAAGAGATGATAACTAGTGCATTTATAAGCATGTCTAAGTAACCGCGACACCGATTGGTTCTTCAGTCATGACGTCATTGGTGCTCTGAACGCCCATTGGTTGACTCGGTCACCATTGTCCCGGGCTCCGATTGGCTGGAGCGGAGTTGTAAGCGATGACGCACCACATGCCTCATTATCTTGGACAGAGGTGTCGGAAGCATCTTTAATCTTTCCGTGTTGAAAGACAATGAGAGAATGTACAAATTCCTTTTGACGACACAATGTACAGTCCGTGTAATGGATGATGGTTGCTTCTAACATACGGAGATGTAACGTACTCCGACCTCGGCTCAATATCTTTAGACTATGGGATGTCCGCTCGTATCGTTCAGTCTTGTGGTCCACTCATGGGGCGAAGATGAAATTTGGTTTAAAGTGAAGCTAATATATGTGTCATCAGTATTATACCTTATCCCACATCCAGAAGTTGCACATTCACGAAGGGTGCGGGCTCAAAGTTTTGGGGGTAAACAAGAAATTAAGGGCATGCATCGTCACTTCAGACGAAAATGTTGTTTTTCTACTTGTGTGCTCTGTATGTATTTAACCATTTAAAAAATATTAAATATGCAACTGGTGTATTTTTATTATAAATATACACATCTGGGTAATAGAAAAACGTAATGTGCACAAAAAATAATGACCTGATAAGAAAGGAACTATCAAAGTTGGTATAATTTTATATAAAATGTGTTCTGGACTATTTTGATGTAGTGTAATGTGTGATGTAAATATGACGGTAGACTCAACAGATAGTCGGTTGACATTTATCTACATGGTATTTGTATTTTATTCAGGAGTTACTATGCTTGTGACTCATACATAGTTTGGAAACATGTGGAGAAACTTTATATTTGAAAGTTTGATTACACAGGGAACATTTTATGTACAGTAGCCTGTTTTGCGAATGAATTATGATTTTTTTTAAAGCTAATGCCCAATAAGGTCTGGTTTACAATACATGTATATTGCATCAAATGTTGTATTTTAAATACTTTTTCAATTTAAATATTGTTTTACTTCACATATACGCACTTCACATACGCAAATGATGCGTATAAAAACATGGCTAATTTAATACATGGTAGCTGACTGCTCAACTTTATTAGTGGTTAGAACTTATGCAGCCCCCCCACCCCCCCAACAAAAGTAATCAAAGATATCTGATACAAAACAGCAAATTGTGCCTTGTCTTGTACATGAACTTGATCTTTTAGTACATGTATAGTAGAGCCATAATTTTTCCAAAGTTAAAATTCTCTTTTGGTAAAAAGTGCATTTTCAAATTTCTTTGGTCAATAGCAAACTGCATGTTCACCTGGGTCAAAACATGTATTTTGTTGTATATTTTGACAATTTGGACTGATTCAAGTGTAAAATCCAACAAATTGTGTCCCTAAAGCAAATATAAGTTACATAATTTTTGATTAAGTTGTTAAAAAAAGCACAACATTGTTTCCTGGTATAACAGAATAATTAGGGCTCTAATGTATAGGCATTACAATTGAATTCTCCTAGTATCAATTGAACATGTTATGATTTGTATTTATATTAACATTTACAATATTAATATTTTCTTGTTATAGAGTCAATCAATTCATGATTTGTATAATACATTTACATGAAGAGTGATTTTCTTGCTGTAAAGTCAATCAATAAACTTGAATTGATAAATGTTATCCAAACCCCACATGTACATTGACAATTCATAGTCGTACATGACAAAGTTTTGTAAACGTATTCACTCTACATGTATGACGGATCAGGTACATGTATACATTTTGTAAATATTTCATGTATTTTTAACAAGTAGAGATTCCAGATTGTATTTTTTTTTGTGGATCAATGAGATATTGATAGCCAGATTTCAGATTTTATGGATTTCTGATTTCCAAATTTTACTTCTCTCGTAGATGTACATACAAATGATGAATTGTAAAAACTGTAAAAAAAAAAAAAAAGAATGTTATTCAAGTCATTGATTCAGTTATCAATTCAAGTTTATTGATTGACTTTACAGCAAGAAAATCACTCTTCATGTAAATGTATGATACAAATCATGAATTGATTGACTCTACAACAAGAAAATATTAATATTGTAAATGTTAATATAAATACAAATCATAACATGTTCAATTAATAATAGGAGAATTCAATTGTAATGCCTATACATTAGAACCCTAATTATTCTGTTATACCAGGAAACAATGTTGTGCTTTTTTTAAACAACTTAATCAAAAATTATGTTACTTATATTTGCTTTAGAGACACAATTTGTTGGGTTTTACACTTGAATCGGTCCAAATTGTCAAAATATACAACAAAATACATGTTTTGACCCAGCTGAACATGCAGTTTGCGATTGACCGAAGAAATTTGAAAATGCACTTTTTACCAAAAGAGAATTTTAACTTTGGAAAAATTATGGCTCCACTATACATGTACTAAAAGATCAAGTTCATGTACAAGACAAGGCACAATTTGCTGTTTTGTATCAGATATCTTTGATTACTTTTGATGGGGGTGGGGGGGCTGCATAAGTTCTAACCACTAATAAAGTTGAGCAGTCAGCTTCCATGTATGAAATTAGCCATGTTTTTATACGCGATATATATGTGAAGTAAAACAATATTTAAATTGTAAAAGTATTAAAAATATAACATTTGATGCAATATATATGTATTGTAAACCAGACCTTATTGGGCATTAGCTTTAAAAAAAATCATAATTCATTCGCAAAACAGGCTACTGTACATAAAATGTTCCCTGTGTAATCAAACTTTCAAATACAAAGTTTCTACGTACGAGTCACAAGCATAGTAACTCCTGAATAAAATACAAATACCATGTAGATAACTGTCAACCGACTATCTGTTGAGTATACCGTCATATTTACATCACACAACATTACACTCTTCATCAAAATAGTCCAGAACACATTTTATATAAAATTATACCAACTTTGATAGTTCCTTTCTTATCAGGTCATTCTTTTTTTTGTGCACATTACGTTTTTCTATTACCCCGATGTGTATATTTATAATAAAAATACACCAGTTGCATATTTAATATTTTTAAAATGGTTAAATACATACAGAGCACACAAGTAGAAAAACAACATTTTCGTCTGAAGTGACGATGCATGCCCTTAATTCCTTGTTTAGCTCCAAAACTTTGAGCCCGCACCCTTCGCGAATGTGCAACTTCTGGATGTGGGATAAGGTATAATAGTGATGACACATATATTAGCTTCACTTTAAACCAAATTTCATCTTCCCCCCCATGAGTGGACCACAATAATCATTTCCTAGAGGAATAAGGAAGGCACAGCCATAGCCTACTTGAACAGATCTGCATTTTGATTGTACTGGTCTGCACAATCGGGGTTGCCAGCCAAGTGTCGTGCAATGGCAGAAGAAGAAGACATAGTCTTCTTGCATGCTCGTACCAGTTGAGTCCTCACTCCCAAGTTGTTTGCTCGAATCCCCAGGGGGACATGTTGTTTGATAGGCATGGTGACGTTTTGCGTTTGGTGTTTGATAGCTCTTTTGATCTAGGCATGGTGACGCCGCACACTTCAACAACAAAGAGCAAACCAAACTAAATGTCTGAGGTTTAAATAAGACAGGTTCCTCCAAGATCTTCTCTAACGATGTTCTAATCATTTGCACCTGAGCTGGTGCACCTGATTCTAATTTTAGGTATTTGAAATGGTGATAAATTTAGGGGTGTTCTTACTTTTTCTACATGCGAAATTTATGTTTATTTAAATTATACAATGGACTACAAAATGTAAATGTTTCATGATATTTGTTATATTTTATCACCTTTATCTATCAATATTGTTGAAATGAAGATGAAATAGCTGTATGTTGAAATATGTTGAAAAAGTCAAAACTTTACATGGGGTGTACTTACTTTTTCACGTGACTGTATATATATCTCTTCTCTCTTCTCTCTTCTCTTCTCTTCTCTCTGTATTATACAGACTTGGCATTTAATATGGAATAATTTTTTTTTCTTGACTTGGGTTTACTTTCTGAACTCGGTATGTCAATCTGGTGAGTTTCTTTTACGCTTCGGTGATTTCATTGTTAAAAGAACCATGTCACTGATTGTCTGTCGCAGCAAGAAGTCAATAACAGGATTATATCACAGGTGGCGTGACAAAATGTACGGACAGGTACATTTGATGATTGGCTTCACAATCGGGTATATAAGGGTTGTTGCATTCTGTATTAGTGGAAAACAACTGCTGCACGTCTACAAAAGTTATTGCCGCTTCCCCTGGAGATGGTCCGTCAACTCGACAATGCTGTTTGTCATTTAGTGGTGGCTTTACGAAATTCCGGCATGAAACAGCGTGCTATTGCTCGGCAGTATGGCATCACTCAAGGGCAGGTGTCAAAGATCCTGAAACGAAATGCTCAGAGGGGTGTCCCTACTCCAATACCAAGGTCAGGACGTCCCCGCAGAACCACAAGGAGGGATGATCGCCAGCTGCACCGGTTAGTCCACAATGGCCATACCAAGTCAGCTAATCGGCTTAGGGCTGAGTGGCAGCAACTGACAAATGTGCCTGTATCCAGAAGGCTAGTCAACCAACGACTGGTTCAAGCAGGCTATCGTGCCAGGCGTCCCCTGAGAAAGCCACGTCTGACCAGACAACACCGCCAGCGCCGATTGCAGTGGGCCAGAGAGCACCGTCAATGGCAGCCAGGACACTGGAATCACGTGATCTTCAGTGACGAGTCTAGATTTCTGGTCTATCGTCAATATGGCCGTGTCCGAGTGCGCAGAAAAAGTGCATGAAGCCGACAACGAAGATTGTATAGTGCCAAGAGTCCAAGCTGGAGGTGGTGGGGTGACCATTTGGGCTGCTTTTCATGCAGGGGGCAAAACTGACCTGGTTGTTCTGAATGGAAACCTGAACCAGTTCAAGCACAGGGCCATTCTGGAAGAAACATTGCTTCTATTTGTTCGTGCAGCCTTTTGAGGAAGCTTTGTCTTCCAAGCTGACAATGCACGGCCTCATCGTGCTCGCATGATCCAACACTTTCTTGCTGACCGTAGTGTAGAGCATATGGAGTGGCCTGCCATGTCCCTGGATATGAATCCGATAGAGAACTTGTGGGCAGAATGAACGCGTCTAATCGACAACTTGGACCAGCAGCCTGCCTCTGTGCATGAATTGCAGCAGGCTATTGTCACTGCATGGCAAGCGATTCCTGTCCAAACCTTGGCAAATCTCGTGAACAGCATGCCTCAACGTGTACGTGCTCTCCTGAATGCTCATGGGGGTTACACGAAGTACTGAACTGTAATTTTACTGTCCATAATCCCAGTCGTAATTTAACTTTTGTTTTTGTTTAAAAACATTTTTGGCTAATGTGCAAAATAAAGAGATACTTCTGGAAAACGCACAGAAGTTTAACACAGTACTGTCCGTGAATTGAGTTCGATATCAGTTTACATCACTTTCAAGGATCAATTTATTTGCTTCGAAATGTCAAATGTGGTTTTTGTTTCTTTTAAAGGTCACATTAACAAAATCTAGAATAATTTCAACATAATTCCAATGAACTTTTGGTTCTAAGTCATCTTGAAAAGTAAGTTCACCCCCACAAAAAAAATATTCCATATTAAATGCCAAGTCTGTAAAAGAAAGTTTTTGTTTGTTTGTCTGCGCAAGCTAATCTCCTGAACCGTGAAAGATAGGAGAAAACCTCCAATACAAAAAAATGTCGGGACGGGCCCCGGGAAGGTTTTAGGCTCGGTGGTGATGCCGGTCGAGGCCGCTTCGGCCCGGCTTGGCCCATTTTGCAATTAAAAGCTGAGCTGAATTATAGTAGTCGATCTTCTACGGCCACGGGTAAAAGCTGAATTATGGGAGTAAATTCATTCAAAAAGAACCACAAATGTCGGGACAGGCCCCGGGAAGGTTATAGGCCAGGTGGCGAGGCCGCTTCAGCCGGGCTGGGCCCATTTCACAATTAAAAGCTGAGCTAAATTATAGTAGTCATTCTTCTACGGCCGCGAGTAAAAGCTGAATTATAGTCGTAAATTCATTCAAAAAGAACCCGGGCAACGCCGGGTGCTTTCGGCTAGTATATATATAAAAGAATGTTTTTGTTTGTTTGTTTGTCTGCATGCGCTAATGTCCTGAACGGTGAAAGATAGGAGGAAACCTCTGAAACAAAAAATGTCGGGACGGGCCACGGGAAGGTTATAGGCTAGGTGGCGAGGCCGGTCGAGGCCACTTCGGCCGGGCTGGGCCCATTTCGCAATAAATCTTCTTCCTTCTTTCAAAATTCTCTTGGAGTACAACTTATGCACTTAATAGGAATATCTGACTAATTGCAACACATGCTTTCAAAATTCTCTCTCATGGGGCCCGACAGAAGAAAGAACAAGGAATCGTTGAGCATTAACTGATACGAGGCTCACATCAGACCTACAGTATGTACAGAGGATTAAAAATCATTCAAAAGGAACCCGGGCAATGCCAGGTTCATTCAGCTAATATATATATATATATATAAACGGTTTCGCGCGGCCCTCCTGCCCTTACCAAGGGGAGATTAAGCCCCTTGTTCTTTTTGGGTCGTCGCAACCGAGAAACTTGAATCGCTTTTTTCCGGGCAGATAGTCAGGTTCACTATGTCAATATATTATATTTCGTTCAAAATCATGGTAGATTAGCAAACCTATACATTTTTGGAAAGGTTATAGCATAAGGAAACTAAAAATCAATGTTTACATTTGGAGAGATACCTGTATGGCGGCCATTTTGGATTTTCAAAATGGCCACTGTAAAATACATATTTTGTTCTAGTTCTGCCTCTAATTACCCTAAAAACTTTTTAAAATATACTAAACCTATATTTTCAGGGACAAGGAATCCAATGAAAGTATCAAATTAGTGCTATGGGGAATGGTAAGACACGAATCAAAGGTTTTGAATTGCAAAATACTGTCTTTATATTCGCGATAAGTTGCATAATCAAATACATGTTATCATTTTGTACAGGCAGTTAATAACATCAAAATGTGTCACAATAATTCATATCACCAAACATACACAGGCAGTCCGCAAAATCATATATACACATGCAGTCAGTATAACTTCACTTCTACACAGGCAGTCAATGACAAAATATACACAGGCAGTCAATGGCATCAAACATACACGATTACAGAATATTCCATTTAGAGTTCGTCATCACTGTCCTGTGTGTCGTATCCGACAATATAGTCCGCATCGTTTTCACAGTCCGTTCCACACAAGCAAAGGTCGGTCAAATTGATTGGCAAATCGAATTGGTCGAATGGTCGATCGAATCGAATTCGATGAATCGAATCGAATCTATTTGGTCGAATGGTCGATCGAAGCGATTGGTCGAATGGTCGAATTGGTCGAATGGAATTGGTCGATTGGTCGAATTGGTCGAATCGAATTGGTCGGAATTGGCAAATGTAAACATTGATTTTCAGATTTTCCATGTAATAACGTTTCCAAAAATGTATAGGTTTGCTAATCTACCATGATTTTGAACGAAAAAACATAGTGAACCTGACTAAGACGCAGGGTAGGGTTCCGGGACAATTCTCACACGTACCTAAGTACCTACGCTGCCGTGGAAGCGGGGATCAAGCCTCGCACGAACCACGCGTAATTTGAGTATGTCCGAGCGGATGGCGTGCCACGTGGTCCGTGCAGTTATCTGGTATTGGAACCCGATTCGAGCGGTTTTATTCGTACCACGCTTAGTCAATAGATGGAAATGACGGGAACGGTCGAATAGAAGAAAGAACACAGGTTTAATAATTATTATTTTCACAAGGATTGGTAGAAGCAGAAGGGAGACGGGGCAGAACCTGAACAGTCTTAGCTTTTCCCCAGACACGGGCCCATTCACACTCACAGGGGGAAATGAAGAAAGGAAATGTTCAGGCGCTGAACGCGTCGGCTTGGTCGTCCAGGAACAGCTTCGCCCGGCATGGCCCTCCCCGGTCACAGCACGTCCCTCGATGAAGGCAAGCAGGCGGCGGGAGGGATCCTTGCAGCGCGTCTCTCGAACAAGAGAGCAGGCAGGCGGGAAAATATACGCGTCTCTCGCACGGCTCGGTGGTTCCTCACAGCGCTATTAATCAGCGGCGCGCTTTCACTCGCGTAACTCAATAGAGAGTATCCGCCTCAAACTCAACCAAGCAATTAACTTGTTCAAACGCCTCTTCCTTCAAAACTCGTTTGGCTTCTTTCAGCGCACCTCTCCTCAGAACTTGTTCACTTGTCAAGCGCCTCTCCCATAACATGTTCAACTCTCAAGCGCCTCTCCCATAACTTGTTCAACTCTCAAGCGCTTCTCCCATAACTGGGGTGGGGGCTTTGCGCAAAGGGTTATATTGCCACGCCCTTAGTCCGCATCGAATGTTCCAAACCACGCCTTTGCCACAGTCATAAGCCACTCCTCTCGAGCCCTGATTGGCGGCTCGTGCTTACCTTCACTCCTTCCCCGCCTTCCTTCGCCTTTGATCGACGTGTCCAGGCCTACCTCGTGGCATTTCGCGTTAAAGCCAAAGTATCGAGGCGGCATAAAGCATTGGAGGGAAACCTAACTCATTTTTCTACTCAACGTAAAACTAACACAGGAAAAGGACTATGCTTACATTTACTACGAAATAACTGAACTATCGCGAGGCTACGTGTTGTAGTGTGACTAAACTATGAGGGGGAAAATTAACCTTTATTGCAAAAACACAAAACCGCAACAATATATATATATATATATCTATATATATTGTTGCGGATATGAGGATTGCATTTTTTTGATTGTGTGTATTGTATTGTGGTAAATTGTTGTGTAACATTGGTTGGATATGGCCCCTCCTGCCTCCAGAGTTGTGTAAAGGTAAAAAGGGCGTCCCGGTAGTTAATTCCATGAAACACCACATTGCAGGACACAATAAGACCCTTGTTCAGTAGCTTATATCTTATTATGTGTTTTAGAGTAAGGCCTTGTCTTCCATTAGAATGACACTCCATTGCACCAAACCAAAGAGATAGATTCCCTTCATTCCCATTCCCAAAAACCTCCATTTCCCCCTTTCGTCATTGCCAAGCCTCGATTGCCAATTACATCCCCTCCAATTGCCGCCATTGACCACGAGGCAGGGTTGGGGAAGAAAGGCGGGTCCCCACCTCGTCATAGAGGGGAGGAGTGAGTCGGCCCCACTCAACCAACCACGAACAAGGGGTTGGACTTGGAGAGAAAGATCAAGGAGGTTCGTGAAGGTTGAGGGGCGGGGCCTATACAACCCGCTGCGGGACGTTCCCCAACAGATCGCAGATGAGCTGAGAAAGGAGAGGAGCTTTTACACGAGAGTCGCAAACAGGGTCCAAGAGAGAGCTTGGTTGTGAGGTCCAAGAGAGTTGAGAGTTGCACCGTTGTTGCGTGCGAGATACGAAAAGCCTTTGACAAAGAGCCGCTTCAACCAGCCCCGTTTCAACCAGCCGAGTGACCCTGCCGGCGTGCGCTGTAAAGCCGAATACAAGGAGCTGCCGGCGTGCGCTGTAAAGCCGAATACAAGGAGCTGCCGGCTCCCCGCTTCCCGCCCGGAGTGGACCCGCTCGCTGTGCCCTGTGATCCCACCTGCTCATCCCTCCAAACGATTCCTACCCTTCCATCCATTTGCGTACGTGAGTTTGTTTTGTTCGTGCTGTCCTGGGTATTAAACTAAGTCTGTATAAGCTAGTAATTTTCACTGTGTCACCTGCGTTTTCATGTCACCTGTAAATAATCGTGACTGCTCTTTTTGCATATGTGTGTGTAAATAATAAACCCCGTTACTCTTCTGTACGTCTTCTTCTTCTTCCTCTTTGCATTCGTCGTCTTAGTCTTTTCCACATTGAATATCTGTGGCGCGATACGGCCAACGTTTGGGTGAATCGGGTTTAGTCGGGGAACAACTGTTCGGCCGCGGTGCCTTCGCTCGGCAAACAACATCCTTATCCGCGGACCGTAACAATTGGTGTCAGGAGTGGGATTCGAGGCCCGAACCAAATTTTTTAAAACATCTAGGAAAATATTAGGTCAAAATTTGGAGCTGCTGGAAATTTGTGTTGTTTTAAAGCAAAACCTGAATTTTGAAATCGCGCCATGGCTGGTCAAGGCGATCGGATGCAGGTGGGTGAGCTAGAGGAGGGGTTAGGAGTAACCCAGGATCAGAGGGGCGAAGTAGAGGAGAACAATGAGGTGGTTGAGGAGGTGTCAGGCGCGCAAAATGGCGCTCTCGCGCACGAGGCGCGCAAAATGGCGCCTCACACATGGCTGCGGGGACCGCGCCCGCGACCGTAGCAGCGCCGCCGTTGGATTGGGACCTTTTGTTGCTACAAATCGGGGCCCTTATGGACAAAATGAGGGACGAAATGAGGGCTAATAATCAGCAATTGGGGAACCGGATGGAGGCTCAGAATGAGCAATTGGGGGCAATGAGGGACGAAGCGAGGGCTCAGAGTGAGAAAATGGGGGCAATGAGGGACGAAAGGAGGGCTAACAGTGAGCGATTGGGAAACCAAATTGAAGCAATAACCAACAGAATGGGTGACCGCATGCAAAAATGTGGGGAGACCATGGATCGCATGGTGGGCGAGAGGGTCCCAGGGGTGCACGAGGAGGTAACGCGGGTCGAGAAGCACTGGTTGAACGAAGCGGAGAAAAGCGCGGGTACAATGACGGGGGTAGAAATCGCGACACGGGGTTTGGAAAAGCCGGCGACCGATGAGGTAGAGGGAATTTTATTAAAGCCAACGGTCGTCGAGGTGAGTAAAGAAAAAGTGGAAGTGGGCATTGAAATTGAAGAGACCGGGGACTTAGAAAACCACTCGCGGCAGGAGGAGGTGATGGAATATGTACAAGGTCGGTGCTCAACTCATAAATATGTGCTCACTAACCAAATAAAGAGTTTGCAGGTTTTGGTGCAGGGAGGAAGAAGAACCCCGAAGGTGAGACGTGCTGTGTATTGTGCGGGGAGATTTTGTAAGAGGATGTTTGGCGACAAAAGAACTTTCGCGCGCTTGGGATCGAGGAAGCATCCGGGCGTTGGTGAAGGGTCCCGTGTGAGTAAAAATGGCACGCGTGTGAGGAAAAGGTGTGCGTCAAAGGGTGAGCGTGTTACGAAGCGCGAGTGTGATACCGAGTGCGAGCAAGAATGCACGTCGGGGTGTACGGGGTGTGACACAGGGAGTGAGAGCAATACGGAGTGTACGTGCGAGGGTGAGTGTGACACGGAGAGTAAAGTGGTGGTGGAACGTGTGCGAGGAAGCACACCTGGGTTGGTGGTAGCGCGAGTGTGGGAGAGCCCATCTGAGTGTGTTAGTGGGTGGATGCAAGAGTGCACGCCCATGGTGAGTGGTACGGAGTATGTACCGAGGGAGAGTGCGCAAGACGGTGCGCGAGGTGTGTTAAAAGAGTGTGCGAACGGTGAGTGTGCGTGAGAGGTGTGGTGTGTAACAGGGGAGTACGTTGGTGGAATGTACGGACGGCGTTGGAACGCTGGGTTTGGTGAAGGTAAAAGGGGTAGCGTATGCGTGTGAGCATGCAGGTGAAGCATCGACGGTTAGCGGTTATGGCGACGGATAGCCAATGCGAGCACTCGGGGCGCGGTGTGCTTTGTTGGATGCGAGGCCCGGCGCGGATCGAAGCTGCGTCGTTTCTCTTCGAAGCGTCATTGCCGATTCGGGCTTGGCCCCGCCCTGCACGGTCGAGTCCGGGCCTTGGCGGGCGAGGCGACCGGTCCGGTTCAAGGGTGAGTGGGAGGAAGCGGACGGTGCCCCCTCGTGGGGACGGCGTTCCGACCGGGGGAGATTGAGCCATCGGGCCTGGGACCGCAAGGTACCGCGCCGAGATGGTGCGTGGAATCTCGGCCCGACCAAACCACCTCCCTTGAACCGAAAGCCGGACGGATTCAACCTGCAGGTGACCAAACCACCCGAATTCATTGCTCGGCTTTACGAACCGAGTTTAATGATGTCACGACGCACCGACGCTAGGATATAGTGGACTGTGATGATGGTGATAGTGATAGTGATTTGATACGAAATTTAGAATAGTGAGTAGAATTGGCAGAGTGATTGGCAAATTTTTGATTGGTTGGATTTGGACGAGCAAAATTTATAGTGAGAGATGCCCCATGTGATGGGATGGCCAATCCACCATCCCTCACATCGGGGGCAAAGGAGCACTAGTTTATGGGGTTTATGGCAGTGAAAACTAGCCCGGGAGGGTTAGGATATATCGTGTGTAGGGATCTAGAGAGATGACCTTAGGTAACGTTAAGATTAGTTAGTGACTGATACCTGTAGTGGGGACACAGGTAGGTTAGTGTGGATGATAATGACGTGGTATGTGCTTAGTTTAAAGGGAAGACGGGGAGCACTAAGTTAGCAGGGCAACGGGTAGTTCAGATGATGCCGTGTGAGTGTTGGAGGTGAATTCAGAAGTGTATTGTGAAAAGTGTGTGAGGAACAGGTGTGATTGCACAGGTGTGCAATTGGACAGGTGTGTGGAGCAGTGTTTGAGTGATAGTGATAGTGATGAGTGTTGTATTGACCGAATGGTCCAGGAAGGAAGGAGGGTGCAGGTGGCACCAGGTGTGAGTGCACAGGTGTGCACCAACAGGTGTATGAAGAATGGTTGTGTGGAATACATGGAGTGTGGAATACATGGAGTGTGGAAGATATGGAGTATTGGAATGGATGGTCGTGGAGTGAGTATGGTGGAAACTATGGAGTGGAGTGGATGGTGCGAAGGTGTGAATGGGGGAAGAGTGGACCCCCATCGCGAATACCCGGGGCGGGTAGTGTAAGTGTTAGGTAGAGGGAATAGGTAAATTGTGGTTGGATATTGGCATCTGTGGTGCGGGTGGAAGAATGGTATTTGGATGGGTGCATTAGTGTTGTGGAAATGGCTGGGCGTGTAGCCTGTTAGTGTGTGTAGTTGGTTTGGGCACTCCACCACTGTGAGGATGTCGGCCAGGTGAGGCCGCAGGTGGGCTCTGGGAGCCGGTAGTTGTGGATGGGGCCCGAGGATCCGGAGGACGAACCCGGGTAGCCCAGTGCCAGAGGGCACCAAGGGGTGACAGAGCCAGGAGGGGCCTTCCCCAGTTAGTTAGGTTAGGGTGAGGAGCTAGGTAAGCTCGGGTGGCAACTACAGTGGTGGAGGTGTGCAGGTGGGTAGACCTGCTGGGAGAGCTGCACGACCCAGCCCAGAAATTGTGCAAGGGCACCGGGCGATGAATCGGGGGAGTGAGACCCCAAATTTGAGAAGCACCACAGTTTGGTCAATGGGAATTGGTTTTTAGAACCCATAGTGTAAGATGGCCAATGGATTGGCAGGGAAAGACCCTGGGTAGTGTAACGTGTGTTAATGTCATTTAGAAAGTAGTTAGGATGAAGATCTCCTCGCACCATCTGCATCCACTCACCTGAGGTGACATAACTCCACACCATGCCATGTTTTATTATTTTTATTGTGCAGATGTTTGGAATGTGAGACGCATCATGACGTGGGTGTGACATTGTGCTTGATGTTCCATCTCTTCCTCCTTATGAGGATTGATGATGAATTGGTGATGGCAAATTTTGGCTAGAGGGATTGTTGTGATGAATTTGGTGTAGAAGAGATATGGGGAGACGAGACATTAGCGACAAATTTGTAAAGGTGTAGGTTGTTGTTAATATGGGGTAAGGGCAAGGGTAGAGTAGGTGACAGGGGGGGTGACGTACGGTAGGGACGAGCTTTCTCACTTCGCTCTCCGTACGCACTTCACCTTGCATTGCCTTTGTTGATGTGTACCCTTGTGACCTTACCCCTCGCTCATCTGTCTTCCCCCTTTTGTCTCCCACATGACCTGTGCGCCACTGGGCACCGAGGGGAGCGTGCGTGAGTCCGCCATTGTGCGCCCGGAACTCCCAGAACCAGCTGTCTGCATCGATGCACCACATTATGGACCACATGTCTGTGGCCGAGCACCACTTATGGACCCCATGGGTTGGGGCATGGCCCCTCTGCTGGAACCGGCCATGCGGGCCCGAAATCTTGCTGGCGGACCTTGGCCACAGGGCACCGATGCCCCACAGGTGAACCACACGTAGTCGGCCCTGGGAGCCATAAATAAAATAAATAAAAATGGACACGTTGGGTGCATTTCATTTTATGCTCAAATAGGCCGCCAGTAAGAAAATGAGAGAAAAAGACAACAACTGGAAGAAATAATAATAGCCAGCAGAGGGAGCCGAAGAGCAAGAGACCACCTGCAGGGTTAGGGGTTGTTTGGTTATTTTTATTATTGAACATTCATGAACAATGATGACTGTGCACCGATTGGTGCCTGAGGGTGTATTGGTGCGTTTTGGGTGCTTTCATGGTGCATTGACGCAGAGCAGACTGTCTCCCCCCCAGAAAGAACAATCACAGGTCCTGGGTTAGTTTTGTAAATAAAAGTAGCGTCACTGTAAATAATGCTCCCCACCGTCAGTGTATAGTTTGAAGACCAATTCCGCAATTCGGTTAACTGTGGGCGTGAGTCTGTTAGGCAGGGTGCAATGGAGCAGCGGGACATATTTATCTATGTTTTAAAACTGTCGCACTCAAGGTCAGGTTAAAAGTAGAGGGAACTACACCTACGTGTCACACTAAATTAAAGTTTTGGCGTGCCTAAGAGGAGGAGGGTGCAGTGTTGCGGATATGAGGATTGCATTTTTTTGATTGTGTGTATTGTATTGTGGTAAATTGTTGTGTAACATTGGTTGGATATGGCCCCTCCTGCCTCCAGAGTTGTGTAAAGGTAAAAAGGGCGTCCCGGTAGTTAATTCCATGAAACACCACATTGCAGGACACAATAAGACCCTTGTTCAGTAGCTTATATCTTATGTGTTTTAGAGTAAGGCCTTGTCTTCCATTAGAATGACACTCCATTGCACCAAACCAAAGAGATAGATTCCCTTCATTCCCATTCCCAAAAACCTCCATTTCCCCCTTTCGTCATTGCCAAGCCTCGATTGCCAATTACATCCCCTCCAATTGCCGCCATTGACCACGAGGCAGGGTTGGGGAAGAAAGGCGGGTCCCCACCTCGTCATAGAGGGGAGGAGTGAGTCAGCCCCACTCAACCAACCACGAACAAGGGGTTGGACTTGGAGAGTGTTACGTGGTCCTCCCGGTGACTACCTGGTCTCGGTGACCCCCGGACCGTGAGAGGAACTCCGCCAGAAAGATATATTAATTATTTATGCGCTTTCGTAACGCAATCAATATGAATTCCAGTCAATAAGAAACCCCACACCAAGGATCCGGAATAATCAATGATATATTCCCCGAGCAATCAACAACCATCAACAATCAACAATCAACAATCAATATCACAAAGATGGCCATCTTATATATGTGTCCCCTTTCCCCACTCACGACCACTTGGGCCACTGTCCCTCACAATGTCTCTGGGCCCCTCCAGACCAAGGTGTAGGTCGGCTTCTCCGCACACGGGCGGTTGAACGAACCCCTGGCTGACGTGCTCCCAAACGTGCACGTCACGTACCGGGAACAACGGCTGCAGCGCACACCTCCTTGCCAAGCAAAGCGGGCAAAGCAACGCGCGGCTTGCCCAGCGCGTGAGGCCCAAGGTGCGACCCGTACGCGTCCTTGTAGACGGTGAGGCGAACTGTGCCGGACGCTTGGTTCTATGCACGAACCTACGGCAACTTGACGTGTCAAGGGGTAATTACCCCGCGCAGGTAACTCCTTTTATCAGACGGGCTTTCAAACGCAGCGTCCTCCACGCTGCTCAATATCGATACCAACTCGCGTCGGAGCTCGGCGAGGAAGAGGAAGAAGATCGTCGCTTCTCCAGGACCTCGTGTCTTTTCTTCTTCCGTTTCCGGTCTCCTTTTTCCCAGAAAGGCTCCTGACCCTTTAATCACAACAACCTTTAATCGACTACACATTGATAAGCAAAGACCTGAATAGTAATTCACATAAATTCACATAAATCCGTAACACTCCCCCCCTTCAAGAAAGAAAGTTTGAACCCAGCGAAAACTTTCTTTGCCGGCCAACTTGGATAAACCAACCAGATAACTCACCCCCCCCCCCCCCAAATCATCAGTTCCCCCCGGGCACAGTCATCACTTAAAAATAAAGCAACAAAATTTCACACAATCCCCTAGATTAATTCCCTCTGGACCAAGCGTCAACCACTTCTAGTTTCTCTTGAATGACGGTTAAGAGGTGGTGGCCAAAGCCCCCAAATTTAAACCTCTCTATAGCACTTTTTCGGGAGGCCCAGCGGAGTATTCCCTACATGGACGCCTTAAGGAATGTGGAGTTCACGGTTAGTCCGGGGAGGAAAGTTCATTACATGGACGCCTTTAAGAACGTGGAGTTCACGGTTAGTCCGTGCAGGAAAGTTCACTACCTGGACGCCTTTAAGAACGCGGCGTTCACGGTTAGTCCGTGTAGGAGCCCCGGCTCGGCGGCTCCACCGTATATAGGGCTTCAACTTCTCCAGACTCCTACCAGTTACAGTGGGACCCCTTGTCCCAGCCGTTACCTGACTGGCGGTCTCCTTCTCGGCCAGTGCTCTGACATTCATTCTTTCGGGAGGTGCCGTAACTCTGGGAGCCTCCATAGTAATATCGGCTGCTGCCCACACCAAAACTACCGCCAAGTGGACCTCTTCTGTAGACCTCTCGACGCCTACGAAATGCCTTCCCTACTGTTATGGTCCGACCTTCCAAATCCTTACCATTCCAATTCTTCTCTGCCTCCCTGGCGGCTCTTGTGCTTGCAAACGTGACAAAGCCGAACCCTCTTGACCGTTGCGTTTCCCTGTCTTTTACCACCCGCACTTCCACCAGCGGCCCATATCTGTTGAAGACAGAGGTCAGAACTTCTTCCTCTGTGTTGAAGTTCAGTCCCCCTACAAATAACTTGGAACTTTTGTCGCCATCCTGAGCTGGTGTGGTGTTATTTTCCCTGCTGTGCTCTTTACCAACCCTCGGGTTACCATAAATTTGCCCCCCGGCCAAATCATTCCCGATAATCACAGATACTCCCTCTACAGGAAGCGTGGCTTGTAAACCGACGGTGACCGGTCCTGACACCAAATCGGATTCCAAATGGATGACATGAAGTGGGGCACTAACACAGCCACCGATCCCTTGTAACCGAACACTATCACCAGTTGCGGTACTCTTTGACAATGGCAAAATGCCTTCAAGCATTAAGGATTGATGGGCTCCTGTGTCCCTCAAAACCCTAACCGGTCTTGGGTTAGTCAAGTCTCCCTTGAGTGAGACCAACCCCTCATAAATAAATGGTTGATAACTCTTCTGTGGGCGATTTCTTACGCTTGCCATCGCATTCGGAGTGGTAATAGTCGGACTCCGCTCTGGGTTTTCCCTTTTCATGAGGTAACAACTGGACATCAAGTGTCCAGGTTTCTTGCAAAAAGCGCAAGTAGGCCCGGAGGAAAAACTCGTGGTCTGCCTCGGGCCCCCCGAAAAATAAGTTTGTCTTGGGCCCGTAGCCCCCTGATTTCGAACAGTTCGGGTATCAGCGTTGTCCCCATATTCATCTCGAGGCCGCCGCCATGTATTGTCGTTCTCCGCACCTGCTGTTCCACACCTCCCCTGCGGAGATCTAGGCGAGGAGTTAGGTTCGTGGACCCCTATCCGGTGTGTTAAGGCATAATCATCTGCCATGGTGGCTGCGTCCCACAACTTCGGTACTTTCTTTTCCTGCAGGTACACTTTGATGTCCTCGTGGACACACTGTTGAAATTCCTCCACCAGCATCAGGTCACGCAATGCTTCGAAGTCGTTCCCGACTCCTTTTGACTCACACCACCGATCAAACATATTTTCTTTCACTCTAGCAAACTCCACATGGGTCTCACTCTCCCTCTTCCTGGCATTCCTGAATTTTTGCCGGTAAGCTTCCGGAACCAACTCATAGGCTTTGAGGATGTGCTTCTTCAATACCTCATAATCTGCACATTGGTCCATTGGTAGCGCCGAATAAATCTCTTGAGCTTTACCCACCAGCACACTTTGCACTAGTATGGTCCAGGCCTCCTCCGGCCAGTTTAACTGTCGAGCCACTTTCTCAAAGTGTGGAAAAAATTGAGTGACTTCCTTTTCACTGAAGGGTGGAACCAGCCTCACATGTCTGCCCACCTCCCAGGTGTTCTGGCTAGGTGTCGACCCCGTCAGCAAGGGTGGTACCTCTCCCCGTTCTCTCAGTAAATCCAGCTCCTTGAATTTAATCTCTTGCTGAAGCGCCAGATCACGTTCCTTCAACTCCCTTTCGGCTTTTCTCTCCTCTGCTTCGAGTTCCCTGGCAGCTCTCCTCTCCTCTGCTTTTCTCCCTTCTAACCTTTCCTGGAGTTCTCGTTCCACTCTCCTTTCCTCTGCTTGTTTCTCTTCTCTCCTCTCTTCTGCTTTCCTTTCTTCTTCTGCTCTTTCCTTTTCTGCTTTCCTTTCTTCTTCTGCTCTTTCCTTTTCTGCTTTCCTTTCTTCTTCTTTTAACCTTTCCTGGAGTTCTCGTTCCACTCTCCTTTCCTCTGCTTGTTTCTCTTCTCTCCTCTCTTCTGCTTTCGTTTCCTCTTCTGCTCTTTCCTTTTCTGCTTTCCTTTCCTCTTCTGCTCTTTCCTTTTCTGCTTTCCTTTCTTCTTCTTTGATCCGTTCCTGGCTCCGTAATTGCAACTCCAGTTTCCGGAGCTCAACGTCTTCTGGTTCTTCGGGTAGCCACTCCCAGGCTAACTCGTCCCATGTTCCTAATCCCACCATAGATTGTATCACCGTGGTCTGCAACTCTGCCTTCCTCAAATTAGTTCAGACCTCCAAGTTAAAATGTTTGGCCAATTTCAAGAGGTCCGACTTTAGTAACGCTCGGAACTGTGCCTCACTCGGGGTTACCGCAAAGTTCTGTGCCACAAACGCCATGGTGCCTATCGTTAACACCTGTTAACCTTCACCCAAGACTTTACCCCAATTTCCCAAAAATTTACCAATTAATACTTAATTAATAAATTTTAATTAATAAAAAAATTATTTTATTCTTTTATACAATTTTAGATCCCGGACGTAGACCCAATTGTGAATCCGCAAATCGTAATTTGGACGAGCCCCCAATTCTGTTACGTGGTCCTCCCGGTGACTACCTGGTCTCGGTGACCCCCGGACCGTGAGAGGAACTCCGCCAGAAAGATATATTAATTATTTATGCGCTTTCGTAACGCAATCAATATGAAGTCCAGTCAATAAGAAACCCCACACCAAGGATCCGGAATAATCAATGATATATTCCCCGAGCAATCAACAACCATCAACAATCAACAATCAACAATCAATATTACAAAGATGGCCATCTTATATATGTGTCCCCTTTCCCCACTCACGACCACTTGGGCCACTGTCCCTCACAATGTCCCTGGGCCCCTCCAGACCAAGGTGTAGGTCGGCTTCTCCGCACACGGGCGGTTGAACGAACCCCTGGCTGACGTGCTCCCAAACGTGCACGTCACGTACCGGGAACAACGGCTGCAGCGCACACCTCCTTGCCAAGCAAAGCGGGCAAAGCAACGCGCGGCTTGCCCAGCGCGCGAGGCCCAAGGTGCGACCCGTACGCGTCCTTATAGACGGTGAGGCGAACTGTGCTGGACGCTTGGTTCCGTGCACGAACCTACGGCAACTTGACGTGTCAAGGGGTAATTACCCCGCGCAGGTAACTCCTTTTGTCAGACGGGCTTTCAAACGCAGCGTCCTCCACGCTGCTCAATATCGATACCATCTCGCGTCGGAGCTCGGCGAGGAAGAGGAAGAAGATCGTCGCTTCTCCAGGACCTCGTGTCATTTCTTCTTCCGTTTCTGGTCTCCTTTTTCCCAGAAGGGCTCCTGACCCTTTAATCACAACAACCTTTAATCGACTACACATTGATAAGCAAAGACCTGAATAGTAATTCACATAAATTCACATAAATCCGTAACAAGAGAACGATCAAGGAGGTTCGCGAAGGTTGAGGGGCGGGGCCTATATAACCCGCTGCGGGACGTTCCCCAACAGATCGCAGATGAGCTGAGAAAGGAGAGGAGCTTTTACACGAGAGTCGCAAACAGGGTCCAAGAGAGAGCTTGGTTGTGAGGTCCAAGAGAGTTGAGAGTTGCACCGTTGTTGCGTGCGAGATACGAAAAGCCTTTGACAAAGAGCCGCTTCAACCAGCCCCGTTTCAACCAGCCGAGTGACCCTGCCGGCGTGCGCTGTAAAGCCGAATACAAGGAGCTGCCGGCGTGCGCTGTAAAGCCGAATACAAGGAGCTGCCGGCTCCCCGCTTCCCGCCCGGAGTGGACCCGCTCGCTGTGCCCTGTGATCCCACCTGCTCATCCCTCCAAACGATTCCTACCCTTCCATCCATTTGCGTACGTGAGTTTGTTTTGTTCGTACTGTCCTGGGTAGTAAACTAAGTCTGTATAAGCTAGTAATTTTCACTGTGTCACCTGCGTTTTCATGTCACCTGTAAATAATCGTGACTGCTCTTTTTGCTTATGTGTGTGTAAATAATAAACCCCGTTACTCTTCTGTACGTCTTCTTCTTCTTCCTCTTTGCATTCGTCGTCTTAGTCTTTTCCACATTGAATATCTGTGGCGCGATACGGCCAACGTTTGGGTGAATCGGGTTTAGTCGGGGAACAACTGTTCGGCCGCGGTGCCTTCGCTCGGCAAACAACATCCTTATCCGTGGATATTGTTACGGATCCGGGGGACGGCACTCCCGTTAGCAAGGGGGGGTTAATCCCCTTGTCCTGTTAAGCTGGCCGTCCACCGGTCCTGGAAGTATGACGTCACTTCCGGTCGGTGGTGAGTAGGGTCGTAAGCCCAATCCGTCCTACTACCTAATTACCACCACCGGCCATAAGCGAGGAGATACTCCCACCCGGGCCGCAGCGTGATTGGATGCGCCGAGCGAAGCGAGCTGCGACTAGGGCCGTTAACAAGAGACTAAACCCGATTCCGAGCGTTGGCCGAATCGTGCCACAGGTACTCAATTGGGAAGGCACTAAAGCGATCGGGGGAAGAAGAAACCAAAGTAAAGGAAGAACAGATATTTATTGATTATGTACACAAAATGAAGAGGAAACGAAAGAAGGGCATTTACAAGGAGAGGAAGAAGCAGGTACACAGGGCAGCCTTAAAACAGTCTTATATTATCATATGCCCCAAACAGAACAAACAGACTCACACGAATAGGGACTGGCAGGAAGGAATGGCTGGAATGGGGAGAAGGTCCAAGCCGATGGCAGGGCAGGAAGGTCCGGGCCGATGCGCAGCGTCGAGGTCCGCTCCGGTCCACGCTCCGGGCTTGAGGCAAAACCCGGCGGCAGCTGCACGTATGGTTTCACGCGGTCGGACAATGTGAATATATGGCGATATTGTTGTTGTCAACGGACCCACTCTCCTGCCTTACGACTCAGCGTGTTCTCCTCTTGCGCCTTGGACCTTCGCACTCATCTCTCCTCTCTCTCTCATCTCTCCAAGCAGTCCCCCGCAGTCGCTTTTATAGGGTGTTCTTGTATCCAGCCGCCGGCTCCGATGACACGCCTACCTGTCGGCTCACCTCGGCCCTGTTTGGCCGGTGAGGGCTCGCTGGCTCCACCTCTGATGGTGAGTTGACGTGCCACGCCTGTTCTTGGGTCCCGCCCCCTTTTTCCTCGGCCTGAGACCGCATGTTCAATGGCGGCTTGGGGCCATCAAACGAACCAAGACAAGGGGCAGCGAATGCTGCCCTACTGCGACTGCACTTTGAAGAGCGGGAGATGATTGGGGAAATTGAAGGGGCCTCTTTTATTTGATTAGTACAACGCAGAATCAACTATTGGGAACAGATCCTTAACTAAAACACATAATAATGAGATAACTACAGAGAGGTCCTATGGTGCTCTACGTGTTGTACATGGACTAACTAGGGTGCGATCTTTAATAAAGCCAAATAATGGGGATATTTACAGGGGATAATTTAGAAGGGAACATTTACTAAAATTTACAAAGTGAAGGTTCTAAAAACCATAACAGAGCACCCGTCTCTCCTCCAGGGCCGTCCCGGCCCGAAAGAACTTTAACTTAATGTGACACTCAGGTGTAGTAACCCTCTACTATTAACCTTACCCTGAGTGCGACAGTTTTAAAACAATTAAGTATGTCCCCCTGCTGCATTGCATCCTACCTAACAGATTCACGCCCACAGACTAACCGAATTGCGGAATGGTCTTCAAACTATACATTTAGCTGGTGGGGAGCATTATTTACAAGACACTAAATATGTACACTGCAAACCCAGGACTTGTCTTTTGGGAGACAAAAATATGTTTTGAAAGAGGAAGGAGCATGCACTGCACTGTACCGATACACCATACTCACATGCCCGGGGATGCACAATTGATATTGCAGTGCACCCCCGAGCACAAGAGCATTACAATTCACCAAAAAGCACCAATCAGCACCAAAAGCACGAAAAGCACCATCCAGTGCTCATTTCACACATGTCATCACATTTCAATAATAAACAAACTGATGACTCTCTTCTCAGCTCCTGCTCTGCTGGCCTGATGTTTCTTGATGTTTCGTTCTTGTGGCTTGCTGCCTATTTGTAATTTTAAAAAAAGGCACACAACGCGTCCATTTTTTTATTTATGGCCAACAGGGGCCAACTAACGGTGGTCCACCTTCATGGCATAGGGGCCACCTCACCGTGGTCTGCAAGCAAGCTTTTCTCTGGCCATCATGGCCAGTCCCAGCAGAGGGGCCAGGCCCCAACACGTGGGGTCCATAAGTGTGGTGCTTAGCCACAGAACTGTGGTCCATATGGTGGTGCTAGGCCACAAGTCGTGCGGTCCATAAGGTGGTGTACCGGTCCAGGCAGGCTGTGCAGCGGCTGTTCGGGCACACAACTGCGGCTACCTGTGCACTCCCCCCGGACCCAAAATAACAAGCCGTGAGTGGGGAAGAAGGACACAGCAAGCATCGGGGCAAGGGTACACATTAATCAAGGTAATGCAAGGTGAGGTGCGCATGGGAGCGAGTGGAGAAAGCTCGTTCCTACTGTACGTCACCCCCCCCCCCCCCCACCCTGTCACCTACCCTTCCCTTGCCCTTACCCCGTATTTACAAAATTCTACACATTTACAAATTCGTCACTTGGAGGAAGAGATGTAATTACAGCACAATGTCACACTTACGTTATGATACGTCTCACCATTCCATACATTTGCACAAATCAGTGGTGTAGAGTCCTGTCATCACCTCAGGTGAGTGGATGCAGATGTTGCGAAGAGATTTCAATCCTAACTATACTTCTAAATGACTTTAACACTTTTACTCTACCCGGGGTCTTTCCCTGCCAAACCATTGGCCATCTTACACTATGTGGTTCTAAGAACCGAACACCCATTGACCAAACTGTGGTGCTCACCAATTTGGGGTCTCACTCCCCCGATTCTTCACCCTGTGCCTTTGCACAATTTCCGGGCTGAGTCGTGTGGCGCTCCCAGCAGGTCCGCTCACCTGCACACCTCCGCCACTGCAGTTGCCTCCGAGCTTACCTGCTCCTTACCCTAACCTACCTGGGGAAGGCCCTCTGGCGCTCTCACCCCACTACCGCCCTCTCTGGCGTCGGGCTACCCGGGTCCGTCCTCTAGATCCTCGGGCCCCATTGAACAACTCTACTGGCTCCCAGAGCCTACCTGCTGCCTCACCTGGCCGGCATCTTAACAGTGGCGGAGTGCTCAACCAATCACACTCACTAACAGGCCACACGCCCAGCCAATTGACTCCACTAATGCACTCATCCAACACACTGTGCAACTACTCGCACCACAGATGCCAATATCCAACCACAATTTACCTACTCCCTCTACCTACTTTTAAACTACCCTCCCTGGGTATTCGTGAAGGGGTCCATCTTCCCCATCCATTCCTTTCGCACCAACCACTCCACTCCACATATTCCACACTACTCACTCCACACCATCCATTCCATACTCAATTCATTCCAGACCATTTATTCCCCACAACCATTCTCACCTGCATTTTCACACCTGTGCCCACTTCTGGTGTCACCTGCACACCTGGTGGCACTTGCACCCTCCTTTCCTCCCAGGCTCATTCATTCAATGCAATACACTCAACTCAATGCACAATCACAATTACTCACATGTCCACAATGCTCTGCTCATTCCCTTTCACACACACATCGTTCACGAGCATTGCCTCATTTCATAACCAGCACTACCGTGCACTTTCGTACCAATTCCTCATTTCATCACTCTCACTACAAACACAACTGCATCATCTGGCTACCTGGTTTCCCCTCTAACTTAGTGCTTCCCCCAGTCATCCCTTATTCTATGCACATACCATGTCATTAACAACCATCTAACCTATTCTACGTCCCCTCTACAGGTATCATGTCGCTACTTAAATCTACAGTTACCTACTGTCATCTCTAAATCCCTATCATTTTATCCTAACCCTCCCGGGCTAGTTTGCACAGCCACCCCATAAACTAATGCTCATGTGCCCTGACAATGTGAGGGAGTGTAGATTTACCATCCCTCTACATCGGGCATCCCCCACTATACCATATACCCATCAAATTTTGCCCATCAAATTTTCCCAATCAAATTTGCCAATCATTACTGCCAATCATTTTTCACTATCCCTACCAAATGTCCATTAAACTTGAGCCTCGGTGCGTCATTACATTTTCGAAGCTCGGCTTCGCAAAGCCGAGCAATGAATGCGGGTGGTTCTTCTTCTGCGGTTGGGTCCGTCCGGCACTCGATGCAGGGGAGGAGGTTTCGCCGGGCCGAGATTCCGAGGTCCACCTCGGAGCCTTTCGGTCTCCTGCCCGATGGCCCAATCTTGCCCGGCTGGAATGCCGCAACCACAAGGGGGCGCCGTTCTGACCCCTCCTACCTCCCCTCGAACTGGGCCGCCCGCTTCGCCTGGCAAAGCGCGGACGCGACCGTGCAGGGCGGGGCCCGGCCCGGATCGTGCGCGGCGCTCCGAACAGGAGTGACGCGACACTGATCCCCGCCGGCTCCCGCAGTACACCAAGCCCGGCACGGACCGGGAGCTCGCGTCGGCTATACGTCGGCCTAACCGCTGCCCCGGTCAACGTCGATGCTCCCCGTACATGCTCACACCCACACGCGACTTTTCCCATACTCACACATCCAGGTGTCTCCATACACTTTGTTATTGCACCTTCTCTTACACACCACCCAGGTACACTCATTCCGCTCACAGACTTCGTTACACACCTGACCACCGCACACCTCCTCGCACACCTTGGCGCACACTCGTCGTTCGCACACTTCATCAACACACCTCCTCGTGCCCACTCCTCGGTCACATCCTCTGTGACAACCATGAGTGTAAACTCTTTTGCACACCCAATCACGCGCTTCACCACCAACACAGGTGTGCATTCCCGCACATGCTCAACCATTCCAGGTGTGCATTCCCGCACATGCTCAACCATTCCAGGTGTGCATTCTCTCTCACTTGCCACAACCAACTCGCACTCCATGTCACTCTCACCACCACACTCTGTCGTGCATTCACTCTCACTCTCGACAGCACACTCACTCCACGGCGCACACTTTTTCCTCACACACCCCTCTGTTCCACTCCTTTCTCGCGCGCCTTCCTGCGCACCCTCTCCAGGTACATACTCCGTACCACTCATGGGGGTGCATTCTTGCACACACCCAATCACCACCGCACACCCTGGCTCACCAATACCTTTCGCACTCCCCATAGTCAGACATCCTTGCACGCATCCTCTTTCCACGCACTCTGCACCAGTCGCACACCTCACCAGCGACCTCTCACGAACGCCCGGGTCTAGACCAACACCCAAGCTCGCTGAATCTCCCCTCACACCATATACATTTCCGAGCATATCGCCACTCACCTCGGCGCCTCTTCTCCTTCGTTCCTCCTCCGCCACCTGCAAACTCTTTATTTGGTCAGTAAGCACATCATCACGCTGTGAGCACAGACATTGCACCAATTCCATCACCTCCTTTATCTCTTTCTTAGTCTCCCTCCGTCTCTTCTTAATTTCACTTACCCCCTCATCCACTTCCTCTAACTTCTGCTTCGCCTCATTTATTTCCTGGTGCGCCCCTTCAATTTCTTCCTCTAATGCTACCTTCGCCGTCTCCATGTGCTTCCTCACTTCTCGTTCTTTCATCTCCATTGTCTCTACCACCTCCTCTAACCTCTTCGTCAGTCCCTCATGTACCGTCTGACATTCCTTCTTTGTCGCTATTAGTTCTTTCTTTATCTCTTCTTGCGTCGCTTTCAACCCCCCTATTACCACCGTGTTCTTTTCTACCTGCTCCCCTAACTCCTTTTGCCCCTCTGTCAGCTGCTCTACTCCTCGCGTCAGGTCTTCTATGCCCCCCTGTAACCTAGCCGTGCTGTTCCTCACCTCTTCCTCCATGCGCTCCTCACCCTGCTTCACCTCATCGCGTACTCCCGCGACCTCTTCGCTCACCCCGCACCTTATATCCTCCCCCATCTCTCCTATTTCCTTGGTGGATGCCGCCCTCATCTGTTCCAGCTCCCCCTTGTGGGTGTCCAATTTGGTTTCTCGCCCGATTTTTACCTCCTCTATCTGCTCCCCAATTTGTTTGATTTCCCGGGCGGATTGCTCCCCTATTTCCCTCAATTTGCCTTCCATATGGTTTTCTAACCCCTCTAACCCATTCTTCACCCCTTCCATTTGGTTCTCCTGAGTGGCCATCCTATTTTCCAATCCCGTTAGCCCATCCTTCATTTCCCCAATTTGCCTACCCACGTCCTCCAATTGGCCCCCTAATTTGCCTTCTAGCCCCCCAATTTGGCTTTCTAATCGCTCCCCCATTCTACTTTCCATTTCCTCACTATCAGCCCTCATTTCTCCCATCTCTTTCCTTAATCCCCCAATTTGGCTTTCTAATCGCTCCCCCATTCTACTTTCCATTTCCTCACTATCAGCCCTCATTTCTACAATCTCTTTCCTTAATCCCCCAATTTGGCTTCCCATATCATTCCTCAATTCCCCAATTTGGTTTTCAAATCCCCCAAATTTGATGACTAAGCCCCCAATTTGGTTTCCCACTCGTTCCAATTGTTCTCCCACCTTGTCCATACTGTCGTTCTTTTTCTGCATTTCCACCATGAATTGGGCCATAAAGGCTTGCATTTCGCCCACCCCCATTGGTGCAGCGGGCGCGGCCCTCGTCGCCGCCATGTGGGAGGCGCCGCCATCTTGTGCGCCTGCAACCCCCTCTACCGCATCCTCATTGCTCTCCTCTTCCCTCTCTCCCAATTCCTCCCTGGGGTCCTGGGTTGCCTCTAACTCCTCATTCTCCCCTACCGGCACCCGATCGCCTTGATCATCCATGGCACGATTTAAATTTAATGGTGTTAATAAAATTTCGGCTGCTCAAATTTTGACCAAATTTTTTAGATGTTAAATGTTAAAAATTTGGTTCGGGTCCAATCCCACACTCCTGACACCAATTGTTACAGATCCGGGGGATGGCACTCCCATTAGCAAGGGGGGGGGGTTAATCCCCTTGTCCTGTTAAGCTGGCCGTCCGCCGGTCCTGGAAGTATGACGTCACTTCCGGTCGGTGGTGAGTAGGGTCGTAAGCCCAATCCGTCCTACTACATAATTACCGCCACCGGCCCTAAGCGAGGAGATACTCCCACCCGGGCCGCAGCGCGATTGGATGGGCCAAGCGAAGCGAGCTGCGACTCGGGTCGTTAACAAGAGACTAAACCCGATTCCGAGCGTTGGCCGAATCGTGCCACAGGTACTCAATTGGGAAGGGACTAAAGCGATCGGGGGAAGTAGAAACCAAAGTAAAGGAAGAACAGATATTTATCAATAATGTACACGAAATGAAGAGGAAACGAAAGAAGGGCATTTACAAGGAGAGGAGGAAGCAGGTACACAGGGCAGCCTTAAAACAGTCTTATATTATCATACGCCCCAAACAGAACAAACAGACACACGAATAGGGACTGGCAGGAAGGAATGGCTGGAAGGGGGAGAAGGTCCAAGCCGATGGCAGGGCAGGAAGGTCCGGGCCGATGCACAGCGTCGAGGTCCGCTCCGGTCCACGCTCCGGGCTTGAGGCGAAACCCGGCGGCAGCTGCACGTATGGTTTCACGCGGTCGGACAATGTGAATATATGGCGATATTGTTGTTGTCAACGGACCCACTCTCCTGCCTTACGATTCAGTGTGTTCTCCTCTTGCGCCTCGGACCTTCGCACTCATCTCTCCTCTCTCTCTCATCTCTCCAAGCAGTCCCTCGCAGCCGCTTTTATAGGGCGTTCTCGTATCCAGGCTCCGATGACACGCCTACCGGTCGGCTCACCTCGGCCCTGGTTGGCCGGTGAGGGCTCGCTGGCTCCACCTCTGATGGTGAGTTGACATGCCACACCTTGTTCTTGTGTCCCGCCCCCTTTTTCCTCGGCCTGAGACCGCATGTTCAATGGCGGCTTGGGGCCATCAAACGAACCAAGACAAGGGGCAGCGAATGCTGCCCTACTGCTAATGCACTTTGAAGAGCGGGAGATGATTGGGGAAATTGAAGGGGTCTATCTTATTTGATTAATACAACGCAGATTCAACTATTGGGAACAGATCCTTAACTAAAACACATAATAATGAGATAACTACAGAGAGGTCTTATGGTGCTCTACGTGTTGTACATGGACTAACTAGGGTGCGATCTTTAATAAAGCCAAATAATGGGGATATTTACAGGGGATCATTTATAAGGGAACATTTACTAAAATTTACAAAGTGAAGGTTCTAAAAACCGTAACACAGCACCCGTCTCTCCTCCAAGGCCGTCCCGGCCCGAAAGAACTTTAACTTAATGTGACACTCAGGTGTAGTAACCCTCTACTATTAACCTTACCCTGAGTGTGACAGTTTTCAAACAATTAAGTATGTCCCCCTGCTGCGTTGCATCCTACCTAACAGACTCACGCCCACAGACTAACAGAATTGTGGAGTGGTCTTCAAACTATACATTTAGCTGGTGGGGAGCATTATTTACAAGACACTAATTATGTACACTGCAAACCCAGGACCTGTCTTTTGGGAGACAAAAATATGTTTTGAAAGAGGAAGGAGCATGCACTGCACTGTACCGATACACCATACTCACATGCCCGGGGATGTACAATTGATATTGCAGTGCACCCCCGAGCACAAGAGCATTACAATTCACCAAAAAGCACCAATCATCACCAAAAGCACGAAAAGCACCATCCAGTGCTCATTTCACACATGTCATCACATTTCAATAATAAACAAACTGATGACTCTCTTCTCAGCTCCTGCTCTGCTGGCCCGATGTTTCTTGATGTTTCGTTCTTGTGGCTTGCTGCCTATTTGTAATAATAAAAAAGGCACACAACGCATCCATTTTTATATTTATGGCCAACAGGGGCCAACTAAGGGTGGTCCACCTGTATGGCATAGGGGCCACCTCACCGTGGTCCACAAGCAAGCTTTTCTCTGGCCATCATGGCCGGTCCCAGCAGAGGGGCCAGGCCCCAACACGTTGGGTCCATAAGTGTGGTGGTTAGCCACAGAACTGTGGTCCATCTGGTGGTGCTAGGCCACAAGTCGTGTGGTCCATAAGGTGGTGTACCGGTTCAGGCAGGCTGTGCAGTGGCGGTTCGGGCACACAACTACGGCTACCTGCGCACTCCCCCCGGACCCAAAAGAACAAGCCCTGAGTGGGGAAGGAAGGACACAGCAAGCATCGGGGCAAGGTCGCAAGGGTACATATTAATACAAGGTAATGCAAGGTGAGATGTGCATGGAAGCGAGCGGAGAAAGCTCGTCCCTACTGTACGTCACCCCCACCCTGTCACCTACCCTACCCTTGCCCTTACCCGGTATTTACAAAATTCTACACATTTACAAATTCGTCACTTGGAGGAAGAGATGGAATTACAGCACAATGTCACACTTACGTCATGATGCGTCTCACCATTCCAAATGTTTGCACAAATCAGTGGTGTGGAGTCCTGTCATCACCTCAGGTCAGTGGATGCAGATGTTGCGAAGAGATTTCAATCCTAACTATACTTCTAAATGACTTTAACACTTTTACTCTACCCGGGGTCTTTCCCTGCCAAACCATTGGCCATCTTACACTATGTGGTTCTAAGAACCGAACTCCCATTGACCAAACTGTGGTGCTCACCAATTTGGGGTCTCACTCCCACGATTCTTCACCCTGTGCCTTCGCACAATTTCCGGGCTGAGTCGTGTGGCGCTCCCAGCAGGTCCGCTCACCTGCACACCTCCGCCACTGCAGTTGCCTCCGAGCTTACCTGCTCCTTACCCTAACCTACCTGGGGAAGGCCCTCTGGCGCTCTCACCCCACTACCGCCCTCTCTGGCGTCGGGCTACCCGGGTCCGTCCTCTGGATCCTCGGGCCCCATTGAACTACTCTCCTGGCTCCCAGAGCCTACCTGCGGCCTCACCTGGCCAACATCCTAACAGTGGCGGAGTGCTCAACCAATCACACTCACTAACAGGCCACACGCCCAGCCAATTGACTCCACTAATGCACCCATCCAACACTCTGTGCAACTACTCGCACCACAGATGCCAATATCCAACCACAATTTACCTACTCCCTCTACCTACTTTTAAACTACCCTCCCCGGGTACTCGTGAAGGGGTCCATCTTCCCCATCCACTCCTTTCCCATCAACTACTCCACTCCACGTATTCCACAATACTCACTCCACACCATCCATTCCATACTCCATGTATTCCACACTCCATACCATCTATTCCATACTCCATTTATTCCATGCTCCATTCACTCCAGACCATCTATTCCATACTAGATATTCCACACAACCATTCTCCATACACCTGTGCTTCGCTTGCACACCTGTTCCCACACACCTGGTGTCACCTGCACACCTGGTGGCACTTGCACCCTCCTTTCCTCCCAGGCTCATTCATTCAATGCAATACACTCAACTCAATGCACAATCACAATTATTAGTCACATGCCCACAATGCTCTGCTCATTCCCTTTCACACACACACATCGTTCACGAGCATTGCCTCATTTCATAACCGGCACTACCGTGCACTTTCATACCAATTCCTCATTTCATCACTCTCACTACAACCACAACTGCATCATCTGGCTACCTGGTTTCTCTTTAACTTAGTGCATCCACAGTCATCCCTTACACTATTGCACATACCACGTCGTTAACAACCATTTTAACCTCTCTATGTCCCTGACTACCTGTACAAAAAGTCACTACCAAAATCTAACGTTACCTATTGTCATTTTTCTCTAAATTCCTACCAATTTATCCTAACCGTCCCAGGCTAGTTTACACAGCCAAAACCCCATAAACTGTTTCTCATGTGCCCTGGTGTGCGAGGGATGGGAGGGATACCACCCCCCGACACTGGGTATCAATTTCCAACCATCACTATTCCCAATTTCGAATCACTAGTTATTCCAAGCCAATTACCTATCAATTCCAAACAATTACACTTTCACTATCGCCAACACAGTCCATTAAACTTGAGCCTCTCGGTGCGTCCATGCATGTTCAAAGCTCAGCTTCGCAAAGCCGCGCAATGCATACGGGTGGTTTGGTCTACTGCGGGTTGGGTCCGTCCGGCATTCGGTTCAGGGGAGGAGGTTTGGTTGGGCCAAGGTTCAAAGCACCATCCCGGTGCGGGGCCTTTCGCTCCCATGCGTGGTGGCCCAGCCTTGCCCGGGTGGAACGCCGCCACCACCAGGGGCGCGCCGTTCCAACCCCTCCTACCTCCCCTCGAACCGGGCTGGTCGCCTTGCCCGGAAAAGCGCGGACTCGACCGTGCGGGGCGGGGCCCGGCCCGAATCGTGCACGACGCTCAGAAAATGAGCGACGCGACACCGATCCCCGCCGGCTCCCGCAGCCCACACTGCCCGGCATGGACCGGGAGCTCGCGTCGGCTATACGTCGGCCTAACCGCTGCCCCGGTCAACGTCGATGTTTCACTCGCATGCTCACACGCATACGCGACCCCTTTTACTCTCACAAAACCCGGCGTCTCAGCGCCTCTCATGCATTCCACACACTCCGTCCATTCCACCACCGCACTCCCTGTTACACACCACTCCTCTTGCGCACACTCTCCCGGTACATACTCCGTACCACTCACCACAGGTGTGCATTCCAGCACATACCCACTCACACGCTCCGGTGTGCTCTCCCGCACCCACGCCACCACCAACTCACTCTCTGTGTCACACTCCGTCCACTCTGTTTCACAATCTTCACAATCGCTCCCACTATCACACTCTGTCGTGCATTCATTCACACTCTTACATCTCACCATGGACCTTTCACTAGCGCCCGGGTGCCATCGCGACCCCAAGCGCGCGAAAATTCTTTTTGCGCCAAACATCCTCCTGCAAAATCTCCCTGCACAATATCCAGGCCGACTCACCTGGGCGCTTCTTCCTCTTCGCTCCAGCACCTGCAAACTTTTATTTGGGTTAAGCAGCACGACATCATGATGCGGGCACGGACTTTGCACATTTTCCATTTCTTCCTGCCGCGAGTGCTTTTCTAAGTCCCCGGTCTCTCCAATTTCAATTTCCACGACTATTTGTTCGGTTTCGTTGCCAATTTCTTTTTCCTCAATGGCCGCCTGTTCTAATAAAATAAAATTCTCTACTTCGGCGGTCGCCGGCTTTTCCATACCCCGGGTCGCGATCTCTATACCCGTCCAGTTACCTGCGCCTTGCTCCAATTCGCTTCTCCCGCGCTTCTCAAGCCGCGTTACCTCGTCGCGTACCCATGCGCCTTTCCTGCCCGACCCGCGGTTAACCTCCCTTTCACACTCCCTTGCTTCATACCGGGCTTTGTCCCTCGCTAGCCCCTCATTAATTTATTGGGCTTGGCCATGTATGCCCTCCAATTTGCTCCCGAGTCCCTCCAATTTGCTTCCCATCTCTATTTTCATGTCTTCACTCATCTCGACCATAAGGGCCCTCATTTCAGCCATAAATGATTGCATGTCTTTTAACGTTGGTACAGTAGGCGCGGCTGCCGCGACCACGTGCGAGGCGCCACCATCTTGTGCGCCTGCAACCCCCTCTACCGCATCCTCATGGCTCTCCTCTTCCCTCTCTCCCAATTCCTCCCTGGGGTCCTGGGTTGCCTCTAACTCCTCATTCTCCCCTACCGGCACCCAATCGCCTTGATCATCCATGGCACGATTTAATTTTGGTGGTGTTAATAAATATTTCGGCCGCTCCAAATTTTGACCAAATTTTAAAGATTGGATAAAATTTGGTTCGGGTCCAATCCCACTCCTGACACCAATTGTTACGGATCCGGGGGGACGGCACTCCCGTTAGCAATGGGTGGTTAATCCCCTTGTCCTGTTAAGCTGGCTGTCCGACCGGTCCTGGGGGTATGACGTCACTTCCGGTCGGTGGTGAGTAGGGTTGTAAGCCCAATCCGTCCTACTACCTAATTACCACCACCAATCCGTAAGCGAGGAGATACTCCCACCCGGGCCGCCGCGTGATTGGATGCGCCGAGCAAAGCGAGCTGCGACTCGGGCCATTAACAAGAGACTAAACCCGATTATAGCGTTGGCCGAATCGTGCCACAGGTACTCAATCGAAAGAAAGGATGCAAACGATCGAATAAGAGAAAACCCAGAAAATAAGAAGAACAAAGAGTGGGTTTATTAATTATATACAAAAACCCAAAGAAGAGGAAACGAAAGTAACATACAGAAGAAGAAGAGCAAAAGGACACAGGGCAAGCTTAACTATACAGTCTTACTTGCAACCCCGGACAAACAAACAGACTCACACTTATAGGGAATGGCAGGAAGGAATGGCTGGAAGGAGGAGAAGGTCCAGGCAGACGGCAGGGCAGGAAGGTCCGGGCCGATGCACAGCATCGAGGTCCACTCCAGTCCACACTCCGGTCCACGCTCCGGGCTTTAGGCGAAACCCGGTGGCAGCTGCACGTATTAGTTTCACGCGCTCTGACACTGTGAATAGACGGCGAGATTGTCGTTGCCAACGGACCCACTCTCAGCGTCTTCTCCTCTCGCACCTCGGACCTTCGCACTCAGCTCTCCTCTCTTTCATCTGTCGACGCACTCATCCCTCTCACTCATCTCTCGAAGCAGTCCCTCGCAGCCGCTTTTATATGGCGTTTTCAGATCAAGCCGCCGGCTCCCAGGACACGACCAACGTTGAGCTTGCCTCGGCCCTGGTTTGTTTTCAGAGCTCACCGGTCCGCCCCTTGACGATACGTTGACAGGGCCACACCTTGTTCTTGTGTCCCGCCCCCTTTTTCCTCGGCCTGAGACCGCATGTTCAATGGCGGCTTGGGGCAATCAAACGAACCAAGACAAGGGGAAGAGAACGCTGCCCTACTGCTACTGCACTTTGAAGAGCGGGAGATGATCGGGGATAATTGAAGGGGCCTATCTTATTTGATTAATGCAACGCAGATTCAACTATTGGGAACAGATCCTTAACTAAAACACATAATAATGGAATAACTACAGTGAGGTCCTATGGTGCTCTACGTGTTGTACATGGACTAACTAGGGTGCGATCTTTAATAAAGCCAAATAATGGGGATATTTACAGGGGATCATTTATAAGGGAACATTTACTAAAATTTACAAAGTGAAGGTTCTAAAAACCGTAACAATATATATATATGAATGAATGAATGAATGTATGTATATGTATATATATATATATATATATATATATATATATATATATATATATATATATATATATCTACAGTGAAACCTTGACTTACGAGTGCACCAACTTACGAGTTTTCCGAGATACGAGCCGTCGCTCGGTCGATTTTTTGCTTTGTGATGCGAGCCGAGATCTGAGTTACGAGCGAGCGAGCTTGGATATAAAACACGTAATCGTCGAAAAACATGAGCGAGGTGTGCGTGTTGTCGACTTGGCGAGGCAGTACGATCGTAGTACTTCTACGATATGTACGATTTTGAAGCAGAAGGAGTCGATAAAGGCTATAACGCCAGCCAAGGGCGTTAAGATTATTTCAAAGCTCCGGACCTCTGTCCATGAAGAGATGGAGAAGTTGTTGTTTGTGTGGTTGACGGAGAAGCAGCTCGCAGGAGATACCGTGACCGAGAGCATCATCTGTGAGAAGGTACGAGACATTTACGGGGATTTGGTGCAGCAGACGGCGAGAACATCAACGGACGAGGCATCGGAAGTCATTCAAAGCCAGTCGGGGATGGTTTGATAATTTTAAGAAGAGGACCGGCATTCACTCCGTCGTCAGGCATGGTGAGGCAGCAAGCTCGGATGTGAAGGCAGCTGAAGATTTTATTATAACTTTTGCCGAACTGATAGAAGCCGAAGGATACATCCCCCAGCAAATCTTCAACTGTGACGAGACAGGGCTCTTCTGGAAAAAGATGCCGAGGAGGACGTATATAACGGCAGAGGAGAAGAGCATGCCAGGCCACAACTTGTTCAGAGTGCCGGCGATAGCTCGCCTTCTCTTTGTGGAAGACACGGTGAGATCCTTAACATCCAACAACTAATGGGACGCAAACGGGGCGCCCAGTTTAGCGGTACACACATTGATGAATCACCCTGCCTGTGAAACACCGACATGACAGGTTATAGCTGGGTCGGGATTCAAACCCAGGCTGGACAGTTTAGAGTCAAGTGTGCGTACCTCCAGTCCAGGCCATCCTGCCAACTTGTATGCTGCATACAGGTGAAATATAAAGCGCGAGATATTTATATATATTTATTTCAAAAAAAATTGGTGTGGTTTTTGGGGGGCTGGAACGGATTAATAGCATTTCAATTCATTTTAATGTGGAAATTTAATTTGAGAAACGAGCAAATTGAGTTACGAGCTCGGTCACAGAACGAATTAACCTCGTAAGTCAAGGTTTCACTGTATACAATGTTTATATACAGTCACGTGAAAAAGTAAGTACACCCCATGTAAAGTTTTGACTTTTTCAACATATTTCAACATACGGCTATTTGATCTTCATTTCAACAATATTGATAGATAAAGGTGATATAATATAACAAATATCATGAAACATTTACATTTTGTGGTCCATTGTATAATTCAAATAAACATAAATGCAAATTTCGCATGTGGAAAAAGTAAGTACACCCCTACATTTATCACTACTTCAAATACCTAAAATTAGAATCAGGTGCACCAGCTCAGGTGCAAATGATTAGAACATCGTTAGAGACGATTTTGGAGGAACCTGTTTTATTTAAACCTCAGACATTGAGTTTCGTTTGCTCTTTGTTGTTGAAGTGTGCGGCGTCACCATGCCTAGATCAAAGAGCTCTCTGTGGCCTTCAGAAAAAAGGTTATAGATGCCTACGAGTCTGGGGAGGGATTTAAAAAGATCTCCAAACAATTTGAAATCAATCATTCGACTGTCCGGAAGATCATCTACAAGTGGAGAATATTCCAAACAACTGCCAACTTGTTCAGGCCAGGCCGCCCCAGCAAGTTCAGCCCGAGAGCAGACCGCAAGATGCTGAAAGAAGTCTCTAAGAACGCCAGAATGTCATCACGGGACCTACAGGTAGCTCTTGCCACCGTTGATGTCAAAGTGCATGAGTCTACCATTAGAAAGAGGCTGCACAAATTTGATCTATACACAAAGAATTAAGTTAAGCACCCCCCCGTTTTTTTACAACCTCGCACATTACAAGTTTGTTGTCGTCAAAACAGTGTAATATACCCATGATATTGCTATATTTTCTGGAGAAGTGATATTATGGTCACATAAAAACATAACAATCATGCCGTTTTCAATATTTTATTCTGAATAATTTAAGGTGAAATTTTTTGGGAATTTTAGGCATATTTTCACCTCAATTTAAGTATGGAGCTATAGGTCCATCACGGACAGTGTGGATGACGTTTATGTTTTCTAACGTACAGTCATTGTTCTGAGAAGACCTCTAGCGATCTTTGCGTCAATAACGTGTGTAGGACCCACGTGATCGGATCACTGACTCAACCCTACGTCTCATAGACCCTGTAAGCCGTCGTATGCGTTGCTGTGGCAGGTTGTTCCATTCCCGATGTAATGCACGTTCCAATTCATCCAGATTGGCTATTGGAGGGACCATCTTCGCAATTTGTCGTCCCAACATGTCCCAAACGTGCTCGAGGGGGTTCAGGTCAGGACTGTACGTAGGCCAGGGGATGGTTGTCACAGCACCTTGCTCCATCCGATCACGTGGGTCCTACACACGTTATTGACGCAAAGATCGCTAGAGGTCTTCTCAGAACAATGACTGTACGTTAGAAAACATAAACGTCATCCACACTGTCCGTGATGGACCTATAGCTCCATACTTAAATTGAGGTGAAAATATGCCTAAAATTCCCAAAAAATTTCACCTTAAATTATTCAGAATAAAATATTGAAAACGGCATGATTGTTATGTTTTTATGTGACCATAATATCACTTCTCCAGAAAATATA
This sequence comes from Myxine glutinosa, assembly GCF_964187855.1. NCBI lineage: Eukaryota > Metazoa > Chordata > Myxini > Myxiniformes > Myxinidae > Myxine > Myxine glutinosa. The sequence goes on from NC_136263.1 coordinate 141,621,952, forward strand.
GCAATATCATGGGTATATTACACTGTTTTGACGACAACAAACTTGTAATGTGCGAGGTTGTAAAAAAACGGGGGGGTGCTTAACTTAATTCTTTGTGTATACATGGGAGGTGTGCCAGGAGGAAACCTTTGCTGTCCAGAAAGGACATCCGGGCAAGTCTAAAGTTTGCCCATGAACACCTAGGCAAAGACCAGCACTTCTGGAACAAAGTGCTCTGAACAGATGAGTCAAAGGTAGAGCTATTTGGCCACAGTACCAGAAGACATGTTTGGCGAAAACCAAAGACAGCATTTGACCACAAGAACCTGATACCAACTGTAAAGCATGTTGGTGGAAATATTATGGTTTAGGGCAGCTTTGCTGCATGAGGGCCTGGGCAGCTCACTATCATAGAACCACGATGAATTCTTCATTGTACCAGAGGGTGCTTGAGGATAATGTGAGGCCATCTGTGAGAAAGTTGAAGCTCAACCAAAGGTGGACCTTGCAACATGACAATGACCCTAAACATAGCAGTAAATCCACCAAGGACTGGCTGAAAAGAAAGAAATGGAGGGTTCTGGAATGGCCAAGTCAAAGCCCGGATCTAAATCCCATCGAGATGTTGTGGGGGGATTTGAAACGAGTTATGCATGCAAGAAACCCCTCAAACATCGCACAGCTGAAATAATTCTGCATGGAGGAGTGGGCAAAAATTTCTCCCAGTTGATGTCAGAGATTGGTAGACAGTTATAAGAAATGCCTACTTGAGGTTGTTTCTGCCAAAGGGGGCAATACTACCTATTAGAGCCAAGGGTGTACTTACTTTTTCCACATGCAAAATTTGCATTTATGTTTATTTAAATTATACAATGGACGACAAAATGTAAATGTTTCATGATATTTATTATATTATATCACCTTTATCTATCAATATTGTTGAAATGAAGATCAAATAGCTGTATGTTGAAATATGTTGAAAAAGTCAAAACTTTACATGGGGTGTACTTACTTTTTCATGTGACTGTGTATATATATATATATATATATATAATGTATATATGCTGTGTATATATGTTGGAACCCATCTGTGGATCGGTCCCATCGGCCGATGGGTCTGACCCGTTTGCGGATCCACAGATGGGTCGCCCATCTGCGGATACGCAAACGGGTCAGACCCATCGGCCAATGGGACCGATCCACAGATGGGTTCCAACATATATACAGTGTGTAAAGGCTAACCCCGCTCTAGCAGGGAAAATGGCCTTAAAATGCATGTTGTGTTGTTGTATATACAGTATATGTACATATGTATATGTACGACCTGATGGTTTCTTCTTATTGATGATATTTTTGCTTTGTTTGAGTCTCAGGTGGCATGTGACGCATTTTTGACACAGCTCAACACTCTCCATCCAGCGCTGAAGTTCACCATGGAGCTGGAATCTTCAAACACTTTACCATTCTTGGGCGTGTTGGTCGAAAGATCCACAGGTGGTTTCACTTCATCCAGCTACCGGAAGCCTACCTTCACTGCGCAGTCTACTCACTTGGATTCCTACAGCTCCATGAGATACAAAATTGCCTTGATCAACATCCTTGTGAACAGAGCTCGGAGGATTTGCTCACCTTGTAATCTTCTTGCTGAAATGGTCAAAATCATGAATATACTCGGTGATGATGGTTACCTGCAGTGTATAATTAAGAGATATGTGCACAAGTTTCTCAACGCAACAAAGGAACACAAGATCGGTCCTGGCAAATGTCTGGCGTATATCAAGATGCCAGGGAAAGGCCAATCATCACGAAGGCTTGAAGAACAAATCAAACATACGGTATCAAACACCTACCTGGCTGGTATCAAACATGTACCTGGCTGTGCAACCTCCAGTAATCTTCACCTCCCGCCGTCTGCTCATGTCAGTCAACAAGGATGTGCTGCCAACCTCACAGATCAGCAATGTTATTGTCGTGTGACTACCCTCTGGTGAACGCCGCAGTGCGACACAGATAACCAAACGAGCTTTAACTCCGAGGCGTTTAATTCACTGGCGACCTTCGTTACACGCGCCGGTAGCAAGTGGGGGAGAAACCATAAGCGCCGACTTGCACGGGTCCATCCGACGTCTTCGCACCTGGATAGATTAACTCAAACGACACGGAATTAAACTCTACAGAAATACCAGCTTTATTTTAAAAAATGCCAGTAACAAAATAAAACACGGCCAAATAAAAACTATAATTCCTAAACGGGACGCCCCCACACAGACTCGATTACAGACAAAGGGAAATATAAAAAAACGAAAATTAATGTATGCTATTTATTGTGGGGACTTAGCTCCGAGTTGCTCTTGAACCCCGTCAGGAATCATCAAAGATCGCCTGAGGCCTCTGCGTCCTTGCGCCTGAAAACGTGCTCGCTGGTGCGCAGCAGGCCTTGGCATGCAGCTCGCTCTTCCAGCCGCGCTTATCATCACGATCTCGTTCACCAACACCAACACCACAGCCAGATGATGCGAGGAAGTCTGTTCATTGTCAAAAGCCACAACTCAAGAAACAAAGAAGAAGAGCGATGTCGGGACATGACCATTCACCACCAGATCCGGAACCCGAGAGAGAAAATGTCCGCCGTTCTAATTGTTTTGTACTCAAGGCTCTGACGTTATCCCACGACGTCTCTCTGTCTGCTCCTATCAGCGAGTGCCATCTTAGCCATCCTTACTGGAACCAAATTCTGGACCAATCACTGCTCTTCGGGGCATGGCCTCACGGACCTTTTGTGCCTGTGTGCTTACCAAGTCAATGTTATCCATGGTAGTGCTCAATGTCCTGCTTCCGGTTGGTATTTATTTAGTGTGGTTAATGTGCGATTTCTTACTATGTGTGTGCTACTGGTGTCATAAGGAACAGAGGAAAAATAACAGAGGGCATTACATACAGGGGATTAATTACCCATAATCCCTCGCTAATTAACAAACCCCACCCCTCTCATGTGGACGAAGACACAAGCTTACACAACATACGGCCTGACTTATGTACATCAAGATGGCTACACGACATTTGGAGCATATTATCTATGCAATTCTACCTCAACTAAGGTAATCACTACCTGCCCCCTACAAAGTTGACATTATCTATGAGTTTAAGTGCCGATGTGAAGCTCAGTACGTGCACGGTACAACCCAAAGGTTGACTGATCGTATCAAACAGAATGTCCCACTGGCGATTCCAGCAAAGAACTTGGGAGTGAGGACTCAACCGGTACGAGCATGCAAGAAGAACATGTCTTCTTCTTCTGCCATTGCACGGCACTTGGATGCCAACCCCGATTGTGCAGACCAGTACAATGCAGATACGTTCAAGATATTGAGCTGAGATTGGAGTACGTTACATCTACGTATGTTAGAAGCAAGCTTCATCCATTACACGGACCATACATTGTGTCGTCAAAAGGAATTTGTACATTCTCTCATTCTCTTTCAACACGGTAAGATTAAAGGTGCTTCTGACACCTCTGTCCAAGGTAATGATGCAAATTGTGCGTCATCGCTGACAACTCGGGTTCAGCCAATCGGAGCCCGGGACAGTGGTGACTGAGTCAACAAATGGGCGTTCAGAACACCAATGACGTTATGACTGAAGAACCAATCGGTGTAGCGGTTACTTAGACATGCTTATAAATGCACTAGTTCTCGTCTCTTCCAGTCTCTTTGCTGTGAATCGCCTTGAAGAGTAGTGCACGAAAATTATTATTATGTACTGGCACTGGCCTCAAAAAGAGCACGAAAAGCTTCGGTGTTATTGATATTATGTCGTGTTTGTTTTCCTGTACATTAAAGATTTGTTTAAAAGTTGGCATCATGAAGATGAATGCTCAAGTCGACGCTAATACATTTATTAAGGGAAGTGCTGCTTCCTGTGATGCCATGTTCATATTGTAAGCACGGGCCGTGCCGACCCATCACTTCGTTGACAGGTTTAATCAAAAGACAGCATGTTGCACATTCACATACATTTTGCATGTTTATCTGTGAGTCTCAATGAAGATGTAAAATTAATAGAAACACGAAAAAAGGATATTGTTATTGTGGTTGTTGCTGTCTGCGTGGCTGTGGTAGTTATTGTTTTTGTGCTCGTTCCTTGTACGACTAGAAATAAGGAAAAGTAAAAACGACACGTTTTCACCTTTAATTGGCCCATCATGCTACACAGCAGGAGACAGAATTTTGCTGTTGTGTGTGTGTGTGTGTGTGTGTGTGTGTGTGTGTGTGCGTGCGTGTGTGCGTGTGTGTGTGTGTGTGTGTGTGTGTGTGTGTGTGTGTGTGCGCGTGTTTGTGCGTGTGTGTGTGTGCGTGCGTGTGTTTGTGCACGTGTGTGTGTGCGTGCGAGTGTTTGTGCATGCATGCATGTGTGTGTGCGTGCGTGTGTAGGTGTGTGTGTGTGCGTGTGCATTTGTGTGCGTGTGTGTGTGTGTGAGTGCATGTGGGTGTGTGTACGTGCGTACATGTGTGGGTGTGTGTGCGTGTGTGTGTGCTTGGGTGTGAGGGTGCGTGCGCCTTTGTGTGTGTGCGTGCGAGTGTGTGCATGCGTGTGTGTGTGCATGCGTTGCGTGCGCGTGTGTGTCAGTCTCTCCAGGCCATAACTTTTTTTTACCATTTCAGCTTTTGGCATCAAAGTTGATAACGAAGACGTCATCGATGTGTGCCCCAATTACGGCGCCATAATTGAATTGGTTGAATTCCTTATTCGATCAATACGAAAACTTTTGAGGGTTATGTGCTCAGAAAATTGTTGAGATAATCAAATTGATGATATCATCGATGATGTGTTATGACAGCCGTAATTTTTTGAAAAACAAACAATCTTGAAATCACCTCCAACGGCTGAACAGAACAATGCGCAACTTCACAGGTATGATCGGCTACCTATGGGGGTTAAAGTTTGACAACTAAAACATCCTCGATTATGTGGTCTGGCAGCCATATTGGATTTAAAGAATTTGGATTGAAATTGACTGATGGATTAAAGGATAGATTGCAGGATTAAAGATGGATTGAAAGTAGATTTAAGGTGGATAGAAAGGGGGAAATCACACCGGAGATGAAACATGCTAATCTGGCTACGTATTTCCCTCCGCTCCCACCTTTTCTTCATATGTGTTCTGTACCGTCCACCAAACAGTGATGCTCCATCTACATCTCGCTGTCTGATAACATGGACCAACTTCGATCCACTCATCCCAACTCTCTCTTCCTCATATGTGGTGATTTCAACTGTCATCATGCCAGCTGGCTGGGTGTGGATACCTCTCTCACCAGCCATGTCATCTCAGCAAAGGACTTCTGCGACTCACTGGGACTGACACAATCTGTCAATTTCCGACCCGAATCTCAGTCAACGGAGCATCTTCTCTTCTAGACTTGGTTATGACAAACTTCCCTGCAAATGTCTGCTGTTCTTCTTCTGCTCCAATCGGCTCATCTGATCATGTGCTTGTTAAAGTGGACATCTCTCTGGCCATTCTCATAGAGCCTCCACAGCGTGGATGAGTCTGGCATTTCACTCAGGCCGACTGGCACGGTCTTCAAGCAGCCATCAATCATCTGGACTGGTCTCGCATCTCTACCGCCTCTGACATCAACTCATCCTGGGAATTCTTCCAATGTAAACTGCTCTCTCTCATGCACAGATTTATCCCATCTCGTCTTCAGTTGTCATAACCTTCCTCCCGTCCATAGTACACGGAATGTTGTGGTGAGGCAGTTGCCCTGAAACAACTTGCCTTTCCATCCTGGAAGGCAAATCCAACAGAAGGCAATCTAATTTCCTTTCACAAAGCCCGGAACAAGTGTGTGTCTACCCTCGGTAGAGCCAGGAAACAATATCTATCTACTCTCAAGAGTGAAATCTCAAACCTGTCTCCCTCTTCCATATCCTGGTGGCATCTGGTCAAATCTGTTTTTGGTGTTTGTTTCCCGTTCATCCCCCCTTACCTCAAACGGCTACACAGCCAACTCCGCACGTGAAAAAGCTTAATGCCTCAACTCTGTGTTTGCCTCAAAATCTTATGTTCCAAACCCATCCCTCTCTGTACCCACCTACCCAGTCGAACCTAGCTGCTCCTGGACTCCGTGTCCTTCTCTCCTGACAAGGTGGAGAAGGTTCTGTCAAACCGTGATTCTGATTCTGCAACTGGACCAGACGGCATCAGCCCATGGGTCCTAAAATCATGCTCTGTAGCTCTTTCACACCCTCTCTCTGGTCTCTTCACCCTCTCTTTTGCTCAAGGTCATCTACCATCTGCTTGGAAATCAGCCAACATTACCGCTTTACACAAAAAAGGTGCAAAAACAGATCCTTGCAACGACAGACCAATCAGCCTGCTGCCAATCATCAGCAAGGTCATGGAATCCAACATCACTTCTGACATTAAATCCTTCTTCTTATCCAATGGCTTGATCTCGGATCATCAATTTGGATTCAGACCAGGTCACTCTACTCTGGACATGCTGCTTCTGCTGTCTCAACAATGGATGGAGGCCCTCAATGCCAAACAGGAAATTACAGCTGTCTCCCTTGACATATCACGTGCCTTCGATATGGTCTGGCACCCCACTCTGCTCACCAAACTCTCCTCCTATGGTATCCATGGAAATCTCCACACATGGCTTGCGGACTTCCTCTCTGGTCGTAGTCGACGTGTGGCCCTGAATGGATTTCTCTCATTTCCCCTTCCCGTTCAGCCTGGAGTTCCCCAAGGCAGTGTTCTGGGCCCTGTGCTTTTTCTAGTCTTCATCAATGATCTCTCCGACTCTTTGGAAAATCCTCTCTATCTCTTTGCTGATGACTCCACCCTCTGTCACTCTCTACCTCATCCCTCCGATCGGCAGTCTGCAGCCTCCTCACTCTCTGCAGACCTGGACAAAATCACAGACTGGTAAAACAAGTGGAACATGTCTTTCAATCCTGACAAATCTCACACTCTAATTCTGTCGCTCCTAAAATACTGGACAACCCTCCCATCTACATTCTCAACAATCCTCTCCAAGAAGTTCTGTCACTCAAGCTCTTGGGTCTCACAATCTGCCATGATCCTTCCTGGGAAAACCACATTTCCAAGCTGACCTCCAAAGCCAGTCGCCGATTGGGCATCCTCCGTCGTGAGAAGTCCTTCCTTGGCACACCTGAGCACCTCACCACATGCAAAGCTTTCATCCACAGCTCAATGGAATACTGCTCTCCCCTTTGGGCTGGTGCTCCTGCCTCACACCTAGCTCGACTTCACGCTGTTGAAACAAAAGCTTTCAGAATCATTGGAATCTCCCGCGTTGCAGATAACTCCGAGGGCCTTTCACTCACTCACCGCAGGCAGGCTGGTGGTCTTTCTGTCTTCTATCGACTCCTCTCTGGCCAAGCCGCCCCAGCCCTGTCTGTGCTCTGTCCCCCAAATACTTCTACAGGTTGCACAAGATCTGCCTGCAACCCTCTTATGGTTAAACTGCCAAAATCAAGACTCTCTGCTCACCTTCACTCTTTCATTCCTCTTTTCTCCCACCTCTGGAACTTTTGCGAACTGTTCTTGTCCCTCACTCTCTTCAATCCCACTCCTCCCTCCAGGTCTTTAAAACAGCTGTTCACTACCATCTTTTATCAACCCCCATCCAAAACCTTGATCTTTTCTACCCCAGTTAATTCACACCAGATCCACTTTTCTGAAATACCGACTTCTTTCCTGGAAGTCCTTGCAGTCTCCATGTGTTTTTTTTTTTTTTTACCTCTCCCACGCCCCACTCCCCTTCCCATGCCTTCTTCCCCCATGCCCTCTACCTCCCACAGATCTCCCCATGTCCCTGCTCTCAAATGTTGTACTTGTGTGCTTCCCCTTCTCCCCATCTTGTCTCCTGCTCCCTTTATTTTGTCTTATGTGTCAGTTTGTTTTTTTGTCATTAATGTTAGCTCTTACACGAGCCTCGAACTTGTGTCCAAAAAAAATAAAATAATTATCTCACAATGCATTCCTCCCAATTCCCTGTACGGGGATCTTTCTATCTAAACACATACACATTAATGAAATAACTATCTCGGGATTCCCTCCGTGTTCATGGATGCTTTCCCCGGGTCCATTTCCACAACCATAACAATATATATATATTTTAAAAGAAAAAATTGAGACATGGCTCATTGTAAAGAACTCTCCATGTGGAATAACATATGCGAATGATGATGTCATCGGTGTCTCCATTATGACGTCATAATTCGACAAGTACAAAACTTCATCCGATCAAGATGAAGTTTCTTGAGCGTCAAATAGTGATAAATTGGTGGAGAAAAAAAATAATAATGACGTCATCAGTCACGTGGTTTGGCCGCCATATGTTTAAACAAAAAATTACATTTTAAACAATGTTTTAACAAAAAAGAAACACCCCAAAAATACACCTCACAAACACGTCCTGGCAAGGGTTTGCAATCTCAGATCGCTCTTTCTTTATTAATTGATTGTAGTCTAATGTAATTGTGGTATTTTGCAAGGATGGCAGATTCAGTATTGCCAAAGCAGTCTTACATATGGTTTACCGTTGCATTCACAGTAGCAGTCAAGGAATTTCTTCAGGATGCCGACGATAGCTCACGTACTCTTCACAAAAGACACGGGGGGGGGGGGTCTTCATCGCCCACCAAATAATGCCAGCAGATGAGCCGCCCTGTTTAACGTCCATCTGATTGATAGCACACATATTATTAAATCTCCCTGCCTGCAAAACACCATGGTGACCAGTTTATAGCTGGACCAAGATTCAAACCCAGGTTAGACAGCTCGTAGATGAGTGATGCATCTTACTAAAATTAACAAAATGTCTGTCTGTCTGTTCCCAGGTACCACAAAAACGGCTCAACCGATCACAACGAAATTTTGGGTGGGTAACCCTGGGACCTCCTAGAGTAAAATAGGCCATATTGTTTTTCCTATTTTTTTTCCCAATTTTCCAATTTTTCCAATTCTCCAATTTTCCAGTATTTCTAAACACGATGGAATAATATTTACCGATATGAACAGTGATGTGGCTTTTATTGAAATTCTACAAATACTGTTTAGATTTTGATGATTTGCGTGTGATATGATTCAACGGATGTTTATATAAATCGTTTAAAATATAATAAAAAGCCTTCAATTTCTGATATTTTGCCTTTTCATTTGGGCCTCCCAATTGAAGCCCCGCCCGTGGGGCGGGTACCGTTGCTAGTTATTGTGATTGCCCGTATTAAAATCATCCTGCTACACTTCCAACTTATCTTGAACATACCAAATATCTCTAGCAATTACCAAAGCGTATTTACTGCATTTCGTCAACATTAGATTCCTCGGCACGCAGTCCATAGTTTGGGCTTTTTTCGGTTTTGGCAAATAAAACATGAACGGTAGTAATTGCTGTAGCAAGTCGAATAATCTGGGAGTTTTCGGACACCATGTTCTTGTGTTGTGGGAAGTTGTTTGGCAACGATCTTTAACCCATAACCGTTGACCGTGTAATTTCTAAGCAGCATAACAAACCTTTTTTCCAGTCCTGTGTAGGTTAATTCAACCTTCCTTGTGTATGAGCCCATCAGAAGACCATAGCGACAGGGGAAATAATAGCTCCATGTACAAACTAGCCAGTTTTTAATGAGGATTGGATCATGGCAAAAGAACGTTTGAGCTCAGCAAAACATCTTGCAGATAGATGTGTGCACACGAACGTGTGAAAATGTAATAAACAAGATTCCTGCGGTTATTGAAACCCAGTGAATATATATATTTAAAATTCACAACTTCATTTCCAGGCCCTGTTGTCATGGAAAATCAGAAAAATGGCATAAATAGCAGACAAGTTTGGAATTTTTATTTTCATAATCGCAAGTGAATGCTTCGCTGAATTTCATCCTCAAAGCTGTTATAGTTTTTTTGTTTTTAAATTTTGCAAACATGAGACAATGGTTGTAATATGGAGGTTATGTTTTCACCCCCGTCTGTCTGTTTGCCTGTTTGTCTGTGAACAAGATATCTCAAAAAGTTGTGGACGGATTAGGACGAAATTTGGCGGAGAGGTAGCGTATGTGACAAGGACGAAATGATTAGATTTTGGTGACGATCCGGATCCGTATCCGGCTAGTAGAATTTTTAAAGTGATTCTTCACCATTGGGAGATTGGGCCAAAAACGATACATAGCAGGATATCTCAAAAAATTGTGGACGGATTAGGACTAAACCTGGCGAGGAGGGTGTGTATGCGACAAGGAAGATGTGATTAAATTTTGGTAAAGATTCGAATCTGGATACGGTACTAGAACTTTCAAAGTGATTCTTCACAATTGAAAGGGACAAAACGATATGTAGAATGAAATTACAAAACGTTGTGGACAAGTTATGACAAAACTTGGTGGATGAGTTGGGCAGGTGACAAAAACAAGCCGATTAGATTTTGGTTCAGGTCCGAATCCAGATCCGTCCTATCAGTGGATACAAAATGTAAACTGTTCAGCCTGGCGGAGGTTTGTGCTCCACCAAGTGCCCTTATAGTTATACATATCCTTTGTTCATTACTTGCAGAATCGAAGATTTTTCAAGTATATTGATCGGTTGCGTTTGTTATTCTGTCTGTCTGTCTGTCTGTTTGTTTGTCTGTTTGTCACTCGCTTACAAGTCACAATTCTAAACCGATCTTCATGAAACTTCACCAAGCTGTAGAGGTCGTCACAATTGAGAAGCTTATTGATTTTGAGGTCAAAGGTCATCTTGAGGTCACATTGTTTAAATCGCCATTTTTCATCCAATGGACTTAAAAAATTTAACAGCATTTGCACATTGAGTCACTAAAATAGGAAACCAACTTTTTACAGGTGAATTGGTCAAAGGTCAACTCAAGGTCAAACTTCTAAAATCATCAATTTTCATCTGAAAAATCGTCACTTTTCATCATATTTACCCGAGCTTTGATCAAGATCGTCAATTTTAATCTTGATGAAATGGACAATTTGATGGATCAATGGCAACCTTTTTGGGGGGGGGGGAGAGGTGGGGGGAGGTGTGGGGTGGATTTTGCAAGTATCTGCTCTGTATGACGTCTTCTTGTTTGTTTTTTTATGATTCAAAAACTAAAAAAAATTCCTGAACCAAATTCAACCAAATTTTGCACGTTGCCTAAGGGCACCCAATGTATGGTTTATGTCAGCGTAGCATATCTGGGAGAGAGGGCTCAGGGTGGGGAGAAGACCCCAATTCTCTCTATAGAAATGTGTATTGTTTATCGCTACTCAGTGGTATCCAGTTTTACAAATCATCTTATATAAAGAAAGTTCAGCCACATTAACAATATGCATTACGGTGATGATAAAATGTGAGTGGGAATAACTCGAAATTTTCAAAATATTTCATTTCACTCATATAAGTGGAGGTTCAAACCAAGGAATCGAACACCGAGTTTTGCAGCGAAGCAGACGTGATTTTTAATCACGCCATATATAAGCAGCGGGGATTGTTGACGAAGGTAATGTCAGCTGACTTTAAAGGAGATGGAAGATGACCTCAGGCAAGTTATAGAGTGAACTAGCAAAATTACCCGGCGTTGCCCGGAAAATAGTCAGCCATGTGTGTAGTGGGTTTTTTATAAAAAATATTAAATATTTTATATTATATTTTAATATTTTATATAAATATAAATATTTTATAAAAATAAATAGTCAGAGAAAGCCACGCCCCACTGCCACGCCCCTTGGGCACTCCCCTAGTCTAAATCTGATGCGCCCATGTTTTTTGTCGTGAAAAGTTACCCTCCATGGACCCACTCTTCCCTCTCCAAGTCACTTCCTTCAGCTGTCCATGAGGCACAACCGAACAAACAGACGTTTAAAAATAGGGTTATCGATAGAGCAGAATGTTTGTGAAGTACAACATGTTGGCTTTTGATTAAATCTGTCTGTAAAGCGACAGGTAAAAATGCCTTGTAAAAACAAGGTAAAAAAGAACAACAACAAAAACAACAACATGTACATGTAGTTATAGTAAAGACATCGAGCCTCTTTAGACATGTAGGCCTACTTATAATGGTTAAATAATTGTTGGGAAAATGTAGAGGGTAGTTCACTTACCTTTGAGTTGTCTCATCCGGGTTCGATATCCGACTAAACGATAAACTGTTGGATTGGTGCTTCAAAGGCAAGGTGATGCATCAGAACAGCACAGTCCTCCGAATGGACATTAACCTGGCTGTCTCATTCACTAGCACTAGCTTTAGTCAGGTTAACTATGTTAACAAATATAATTTCGTTCAAAAATTTGGAGATTAGCAAACCTGTACATTTTTGGAATCATCAGAGCATGGAGAATCCGAAAATCAATGTTGGCATTTGTACAGACACCTGCATGGCCGCCATTCTGGATTTTCAAAATGGCCACCATAAAATACATATTTTGTGCTATCTCGGCTTCTAGTCAACCTAGAAACTTAATTAAATATGCTAATCCTATGTTTTCTGGGTCCTCATGCTCTGAATATTCCAAAAATGTATAGTTTTGCTAATTTCAAAAAATTTTGAACGAAAAAAACATAGTGAACCTGACTACTTGTGGACATTAAAGATCCCACGGTGACTTTTGACAAATAGTCAGGTTCACTATGTTTTTTCGTTCAAAATCATGGTAGATTAGCAAACCTATACATTTTTGGAAACGTTATTACATGGAAAATCTGAAAATCAATGTTTACATTTGCCAATTCCGACCAATTCGATTCGACCAATTCCACCAATTCGACCAATCGACCAATTCCATTCGACCAATTCGACCATTCGACCATTCGACCAATCGCTTCGATCGACCATTCGACCATTCGACCAATTCGATCGGTTCGATTCGATTCGATTCATCGAATTCGATTCGATCGACCATTCGACCAATTCGATTTGCCAATCAATTTGACCGACCTTTGCTTGTGTGGAACGGACTGTGAAAACGATGCGGACTATATTGTCGGATACGACACACAGGACAGTGATGACGAACTCTAAATGGCATATTCTGTAATCGTGTATGTTTGATGCCATTGACTGCCTGTGTATATTTTGTCATTGACTGCCTGTGTAGATGTGAAGTTATACTGACTGCATGTGTATATATGATTTTGCTGACTGCCTGTGTATGTTTGGTGATATGAATTATTGTGACACATTTTGATGTTATTAACTGCCTGTACAAAATGATAACATGTATTTGATTATGCAACTTATCGCGAATATAAAGACAGTATTTTGCAATTCAAAACCTTTGATTCGTGTCTTACCATTCCCCATAGCACTAATTTGATACTTTCATTGGATTCCTTGTCCCTGAAAATATAGGTTTAGTATATTTTAAAAAAGTTTTTAGGGTAATTAGAGGCAGAAATAGAACAAAATATGTATTTTACAGTGGCCATTTTGAAAATCCAAAATGGCCGCCATACAGGTATCTCTCCAAATGTAAACATGATTTTTAGTTTCCTTATGCTATAACCTTTCCAAAAATGTATAGGTTTGCTAATCTACCATGATTTTGAACGAAATATATAATTTATTGACATAGTGAACCTGACAAAGTGTAGAAGAGTTTCCCCAGCACCCTGGCCAATTGAATCCAGTAATCCCTGCACTGACCGACAGGGGGCACTGCATCCGTTGCATACCGTACTCCTGAGCGATAATGCAACCAGCAGCCATATGTAACATGCGACATAAGAGAAGACTTTACCAAGGTGATTCTAGGAATAGGTGCTACATTTTGTTGAGAGATATGCATGAATGCAACATAGCATTTAACAATTTAGCGCATTCGACGATATCGGTTGCTCTTATTCTTCTTCATTTGTATGCAGCATCAGGCTGTGGAGTCGCATCATTGACTGAGGGGGCGTGGCTGTACCGGTGATGCAGTGCCCTCTTCTGGTTAGGGCAGTAATTTGTATTTTATTTAGGGTGCCGGCGATAGCTCGCCTACTCTTCCCGATGGGATCATTAACGTCCACCAATGAATGCTGGCAGATGCCAGGACACCGTTTAACGTCCATCCGAGGGACGGCACACACATTGATGTCTCACCTGCCTGTGAAACATCAGGATGATAGTCTACAGCTGGGTCGAGCTAAGAGATGAGTGTGCGTAACTACACGTGGATACCTATCATCCAGAAATGCCTAAAATCAAATGAATGGAATTTTTTATAAAAAGATGACAACCAAAATTTGCTCACTTTTCGAACTGAGTCCGTTTGATTTTGTGAATAAAATAATCAATTCATAGCACATTTTATTGATTAATACCTATCATTGAAAAGTGGACACCCAGTGAGAATGTAAGTTCAGTTGACAGACACTTTTTTTGCTGCGGAATCAATGAGAGCGCACAGACATGCAAACATGGATGGTTTGAAAGTCATTGTCAGAAATAAGCATCACACACGAATGAGGAATCAATGAGCAATGTTGCTGAATAAGTTTTTATTGGTATGAATAGTCTGAAAACTATTTCGGATCAATACATCTTGGATTCCATAATGAAGTGTGCTAAAGTGCAGCTTTCATCAGAACCATAACACTGTACATTGTCGTGAAAGATCTCCTGTGTCCACAAAACATCTGTGTTCCTTAATGATCTGGTTTCATATAATATGTTGTGCTAACACCATATGATATCAGAAATATTTTGGGAAAGTAACATTTTATTTGAATAATTATGATTTTTCAAACATCCCACAAACTAAGTTTGAATATCACAGTGATGCTGACAATAATTCATGGCACAAAGCAGTTTTCACTGTACAAGTTACGTACTCCTCCTTTGTCAAATTTTGCTTTGTACATTATCTTTATATGTGTACATGTTGAAAGCAATGAGAAAATGGCCAGTTTTTTTACATGTTCCTTAACATGACGACTTTACGTCAAATCGATTCGCTACATGCCATACATTATGATGAAACCAAGCTCGGTGGACTTTCAGTTTGGTCTACTATTTGCTATGTATATACATCGCTTGTCAAAGTAACAAAGCTTGGGAATTAAGTTTCATTTGTAACATTTTGATAAAATTACTGCAACAGTTTTCACACAGTCACAAAGCATATTATGTACAAAAATTGGAACATCGACAGTCTTGAGTGCATTGACGTTTGTAAATTGGAAAATGAATGCTGTTATTGGCACCTTATACTGTACTTGTTTGTATTCGTGTTACTGGTACTAGCAACGGTACCCTACGTACCGTTGTATGTCCTATGGTCGGGGCTTCAATTGGGAGGCCCAAATGAAAAGGAAAAATATCAGATATTGAAGGCTTTTTTTAATATTTTAAACGATTTATATAAACATCCGTTAAATCATATCACACGCAAATCATCAAAATCTAAACAGTATTTGTAGAATTTCAATAAAAGCCACATTGCTGTTCATATCGGTAAATATTATTCCATCGTGTTTGGAAAAACTGGAAAATTGGAAAATTGGGTAAAAGAAATTGGAAAAACAATTATGTTTTTTACTCCAGGGGGTCCCAGGGTTAACCACCCAAAATTTCGTTGCGATCGGTTTAGCCGTTTTTGCGGTACCTGGGAACGGACAGACAGACAGACAGACATTTGGTGAATTATAGTAAGATTCAGTACATTGTTAAATGTTTGATATTAGTTGTTATTAAGTGAGCCCTACTGATAAGCTCTGAGATTGGGTGTTTAATTGTCTTCATTTTGTCAGACAATAGTTTGATTGTCATATATCACTTAAAAAGAAAAAAAAAGGAAAGTTTGACAGGTAGATTATAGGTATGCACACTCCTCTCTGATACAAAGCCTAGCCTGGAATTGTATCTCGATTCCCTGGTTCATTCATGGAAACCTGAAAAAACGTTTCCTGGGTGATGACGCAACATCGGAATAACTGCGGCCGACGAAGAAGTAGTAGTAATAGTGGTCTTTCCAAATACCCAATTCAAAATATTGTTTTTTGTAATAAAAAGAATAACGCACAACATTATGAAATGGAAATAGCATTTTGTCTCGGTTCTCATTGTTGTTTACCATAATCTTTTGAGAACATGGTTGTTTTGGCATTACCAACTCCTTATTATGACTTTAAATTTCATCCTCTTTTATCTATTTTTCTTCTCATGCTCTGTTATTTTTTTCAACTGGTGCATTCAGGTGTGAAAGTATTTGAGAGTTTATAGCATAAATAAATACATAAATTTACCATATCTATAGATGTGCCATGCAAATGGAAATAATTAAAATGCAAAATAATGGAGAGATAGCATTGCCAAAAGGTCCACAAACACAAAGGCCCAGCCCTGCATTTCATTAACTAGCAACGGTACCCGTCCCACGGGCGGGGCTTCAATTGGGAGGCCCAAATGAAGACACAAAATATCAGAAATTGAAGGCTTTTTTTTAAATTTTAAACGATTTATATAAACATCCGTTAAATCATATCACACGCAAATCATCAAAATCTAAACAGTATTTGTAGAATTTCAATAAAAGCCACATCACTGTTCATATCGGTAAATATTATTCCATCATGTTTGGAAAAACTGAAAAATTGGGGGAAAAACTGGGAAAACAATATAGCCCATTTTACTCCAGGGGGTCCCAGGATTACCCACCCAAAATTTCATTGCGATCGGTTTAGCCGTTTTTGCGGTAGCTGGGAACGGACAGACAGACAGACAGACATTTGGTGAATTATAGTAAGATTCAGTACATTGTTAAATGTTTGATATTAGTTGTTATTAAGTGACCCCTACTGATAAGCTCTGAGATTGGGTGTTTAATTGTCTTCATTTTGTCAGACAATAGTTTAATTGTCATATATCACTTTTAAAAAAAAACGAAAAAAACAGAAAAGTTTGACAGGTAGATTATAGGAATGCACACTGCTCTCTGATACAAAGTCTAGCCTGGAATTGTATCTCGATTCCCTGGTTCATTCATGGAAACCTGAAAAAACGTTTCCTGGGTGACGATGCAACATCGGAATAACTGCGGCCGACGAAGAAGTAGTAGTAATAATAGTCTTTCCAAATACCCAATTCAAAATATTGTTTTTTGTAATAAAAAGAATAACGCACAACATTATGAAATGGAATTATCATTTTGTCTCGGTTCTCATTGTTGTTTACCATAATCTTTTGAGAACATGGTTGTTTTGGCATTACCAACTCCTTATTACGTACGACTTTAAATTTCATCCTCTTTTATCTATTTTTCTTCTCATGCTCTGTTATTTTTTTCAACTGGTGCATTCAGGTGTGAAAGTATTTGAGAGTTTATAGCATAAATAAATACATAAATTTACCATATCTATAGATGTGCCATGCAAATGGAAATAATTAAAATGCAAAATAATGGAGGGATAGCATTGCCAAAAGGTCCACAAACACAAAGGCCAATTCCTGCATTTCTTTAATTTACAGGAGTTCAGTAAGTACACGTCATACGTACACCTATTCCAGGTTGTCATTGACTTGTGACCATGTCCACTGCTGAAGCTTGACCAAATGTAGGCTTTTTGAAAACAGCACCATATACCTTTCTGAGGCCTGAGCACCGACCAAGTAATACACAATAGCAGAACAGAGTCTGACGACAGGTAGTAATCGAGCTACCTCTGACTAATTGTTTGTAATTGGGGTGTGCTGCCTTGTACTGCTAGAGCTAAACTCCATGTTTTACAAGCAGGTTGAATGTGCATTGATAGAATCTCATTGCTGATCACAATGAGTTACACTGTGATAGATTCAGTGGACTGCTGAATCAATCCCTAATTGATAATAATAATCATTATGTGCTTATATATGTAGCTAGCCAAAAGATATGAGATAACTTTGTTACAGAGAGAACATTTGTTACACTGATCCCGGGTTAGGGTTAGGGTTAAGGTTACATTTAGGGTTGTTAGGGTTAGGGTTGGTGTTAGGGTTAGAGTTGTTGTTAGGCTTCAGGTTCGATTTAAGGTTGTTAGGGTTAGGGTTAAGGTTATGTTTGGAGTTGTTAGGGTTAGGGTTAGGGTTGGTGTTCGGGTTGGTGTTAGGGTTAGTGTTAGGGTTGTAAGGGTTTGTTATGGTTGTGCGGTGGATTGATTTCTTCAAAGTACACCTCTCTTGACAACTTCTTTGTGTGCCGCTAGTATTTGGAAATGTAGTTGGAAGTGTTTCAGCAGTCAGGGTTGTACAAAAGCTCTGACAAGTGCTATGCTTATTATGGATAACTCGATTTCTATTTCTCTTTACATTTAAATTTAATGTGAATATAGATGTATGGCTGGATGTTGCACATTTTCATGCCACCATCCATCTTATTTAAATGTGGTGTTTGACATTGTTATCCGTACATCATTTTGCACGTTAATGCTTTTTATTTACTTGTTTTTCTGTGAAAAATTGTATGGCCATGATATTGTGTATGTATTTTGCCATCATTTATTCCCTCATGTTTGAGTGCTTAAAAAATGATTTGTATTTACAATTGTAGTTGTTGACTCCAGTAACATAAATTATAGTTGGTATATATTGCAGGCAATAACAATAATACGGTACGTATAGTAGTTTCCCATGACATACATCTCTGGGCTCTTGGTGAACCCACAAAGCTAATTGAGCAGTGAAAGATGTTGTGCGTAACCTGCAGAAAAGGCAGAGCAATGGCTGGCAATACCTGAACAGAACTTCAAGTTAATATCAGTGAAGAAAAACTGGTGAAGGAACTGGTCGGTGGTTGGCAGAAACAGTAATGGCTGCTCTGTCACATGACAAGAATGGTTGGATCCAAGCTCTAAGATTATTTGACGTAGGCCGGACTGTGCTGAAAACCGATTTTGAGAGATAACCTGAGGTTAATATAATGCTCCGATGATGCAGACCCACTGGCGTGATAAAATGCAGTTGATTTGTGACAAAAGCGCCGACTGAGCTTGAGGCAATTTAGAGTTCACCTGCAGATGATGCAGGCCCACTGGCGTGATAAAATGCAGTTGATTTGTGACAAAAGCGCCGACTGAGCTTGAGGCAATTTAGAGTTCACCTGTCGAGGGAAAGAAAGAACAACCTGGTTCTTCAGACGCTTGGTGATTTCAGTATCTATAGGGATGGTTTCTAACCACTTTAAAAGTGCGATTACACTTGACAACTGCTGAAGGATAATGGCAGATGCTTTATAACTCTTGTAAGTTGAGCACATAAAGATGACTTTTTCAACATTATTGGTTGGCACAGGCCTTAGCAATTTTTCACAGTCATTGCTACAGTTTACCAACAACCAAGGCTCCTTTCAGGGTGTAAAACAATTCTGCCTTAAATAAATATTTTGAGGTAAGAATATGAAATAAGGAACAAGAACCACCTTTAGAGGCCATTTTTCCCCCGCAGTGCAAAGGTTGGTCCTTTTTTTTGGGCACTGTGGTCCCTTGTTGAAGCAATGTTTTATGGCCGGATGCTCTTCCTGCCCACAACCCTGTTAGTCACCTCTTGCGACACACAGGGAATTACCAGTGAACTGGTACTCAATTTGCCGACTTCGGAAGGATGACAGGCTGAGTCAACCCCCCTGGCAATAATTCAGTGATCAACCGGGATTCGAACCCAGGATCCTCGGATCCCAAACCAGCACCCTAATCGATAAGCCAACACAAGGCTAAGAATATGAAATAAGTAGAATGATGAAAAGTTTTAAATTTAATTTATATCTCTGTTGAGATTTTAGGGTCCTGATTTCAAGCCCCTGCAATTTCGTTGAATTAACACCAGGTGGGGTTGACTCTGTCATCTTTCCGAGGTCAGCAAAATGAGTACCAGCTTACTGGGTGAATAACCCATTCGAGTATCCTGTGTCGGAATGGCGACCTGTCCAGGATTGTACCCAATAGACAATAAACTGTTTCAGCAGCCATATGCATCTGAAGATGCACAAGTGCTCTTATTCTTCACCATTGAGAGATGGAGCCAAAAATTATATATAACATGATATCTCGGAAAGTTATGGATGTATTCGGACGAAACTTGATGGATGAGATGGGTATGTGACAAGTACAAGCCAATTCCATTTTGGTTCAGGTCTGGATGCAGTTCCAGCCTAACAGTGGGATACAAAACAAAAATTGTTCAGCTTGGTGTAGGTGCGTGCCCTAGCAAGTGCCGTTCTAATTATACATTTTGTTTAGGCATATATTACAGCCTGGTGTTGGCTTAGCGGTTAGGGTGCCGGCTTGGGATCCTAGGATCCTGAGTTTGTAATCCTGGTCGATCACTGAATTAATGCCAGGGGGGTTGACTCAGCCTGTCATTCTTCTGAGGTCGGCAAATTGAGTACCAGTTCACTGGTATTTCCCTGTGTGTCGCAAGAGGCGACTAACAGGGCTGACGGCAGGAAGGGCATCCGGCCATAAAACATTGCTTCAAAAAGGTGTCCATGGTGCCCAAAAAAAGGACCAAACCCTGCCCTGTGGGGAAAATGGCCTCTAACGGTGTTTCTTGAGGCATATATTGGACTATTTTAAGTTGTTCGTATTGAAGGAGCTGTGGCTCCCACGTCGATCGAAAGAATGGACGCGACAAAAAGCTTGAATTCATCTGAGCTGCTTTATTCGAATCAAACACTCAGGCACTCTGGGAAAAACGTTTTACGGTCAGCAATATATATCTATTCCGCCAGGGGGTTTGCCCAGGCCTGGCGCCAGGGGGCGTGGCCCCGCGTCCCGGCTGCGGCCTGGCAAGTTGAGGGCGAGCCTGCCCGGGCGTCCCGACCGAGGCCTGGCAAGTCGAGCGTGGGCCTGCCCGGGCGTCCTGGACGAGCCCGGCCTGGTGATCGCTCCGCGTCCTTGATAGGTGCAAGGCGATTGTGTAACCCCAGCGGCAGCCGCTACACACGTCCCCCCAGAATCGACTTGCACCGGCAGGGTCAACTTGAGGGGGGTCCTGATGACCCGGCCGAAGCGACCCCTGGCGGGTCGTGGGAGGGGGTCCGGTGAGGTGGTGGGCGGTCGAGTGGGGGGCACCGTGGACGGGGGGCGGCCTCGCCGCGGCGGGAGGGCCACCCGTGGTGGGTGGTCGACGTCCACGTGCGCCGGCTTGAGGCGGTCCACTGCAATCCGGTCCGACCTGCCGCCGATGTCGATGACGAACGACTTGTCGTCCCGTCGCAGCACCCGGAAGGGCCCGTCGTACGGCGGCTGGAGTGGCCGCCGATGTGCGTCGTGACGCACAAAAACATACTCCGCGGTGCAGAGTGCTGGGGGGACGTAGGACTGGGGGTCACCGTGGTGGGATGTCGGCACGGGGGCAAACCGTCGGGCGGCCTCCTGGAGGTCCGAGCGCTGGCGAGCTGCGGACCAGGGGCTGGTAGCATCGGGCACGAATTCGCCCGGGACGCGTAGCACCTGGCCATAGACCAGCTCGGCGGTGGATGCCTGGAGGTCCTCCTTGGGGGCCGTGCGAAGGCCCAAAAGGACCCACGGCAGCCGGTCGGCCCAACCGCCGTCTTGAAGGCCGGCCATGAGCGCGGCCTTCATGGAGCGGTGGAATCGCTCGCACAACCCGTTTGCTTGGGGGTGGTAGGCCGTAGTACGGTGGAGCTTGACCCCCAGGTTGCGGGCGACCGCGCCCCACAGCTCGGAGGTGAACTGTGGTCCGCGGTCTGACGAGATGTCCGCCGGTGCGCCGAAGCGGGCGACCCAGGTGGCGATGAAGGCCTGCGCCACGTCGGCGGTGGTGGTGGAGACGAGGGGAACGGCCTCCGGCCACCTGGTGGTCCTGTCCACCATGGTGAGCAGGTGTGTGAACCCTCGTGATGGGGGAAGGGGGCCCACCAGATCCACGTTGACGTGGTCGAAACGTCGTTCGGGCACGGTGAAAGGTGCCAGCGGGGCCTGGGTGTGTCGGTGGACCTTGGCCCGTTGGCAGGCGGTGCAGGCGCTGGTCCAATCGCGGACGTCCCGACGAAGGCCGTGCCAGACGAAACGCGCCGACACCAGCTTCTGGGAAGCTTTCCGGCCCGGGTGGGAAAGGCCGTGGAGGGAGGCGAAGATGCGGCGTTGCCAGGTGACGGGCACGATGGGGCGAGGCCGGCCTTGGGAGACGTCGCAGAGCAGGACAGTGTCCGCGCAGGGGATGTCGGCCAGGCGGAGGCCCGTGTCCGCCGCCCGGAGGGCTTGCACCGTGGTGTCGGTGGTTTGGTCCGCCGCCATAAGCGCAAAATCCACGCCCAGGTGGACCGCGTTCGCGCTGGCCCGGGAAAGACAGTCGGCCACGGCGTTGTTTTTGCCGGCGACGTGCCGGATGTCCGTGGTAAACTCCGACACGGCGGAGAGGTGGCGCTGTTGGCGGGCCGACCATGGCTCCGTGACCTTGGCCATGGCGTAAACCAACGGCTTGTGGTCGACGAACGCCGTGAAAGGTCGGCCCTCCAGGAGGTGGCGGAAATGGCGGACGGCCAGGTGTAGACCGAGGAGCTCCCGGTCAAACGTGCTGTATTTGAGCTCGTTCGGCCGGAGCTGCCGGCTGAAAAAAGCGAGTGGCTGCCAAACCCCGTTCACCCATTGCTCATGTACGGCGCCCACCGCGTAGTCGGAGGCATCCGTGGTGAGGGCGATGGGAGCGTTGAGCACCGGGTGAGCGAGCAGTGTTGCGTCGGCGAGGGCCCGCTTTGAGCTTTGGAAGGCCGCATCCATTGCTGCGGACCAGGCGATGTCGTGCTTGGCCGGCTTGCCCCGGAGGGCTTCGTAGAGGGGCCGCATGAGTTGAGCAGCGCGGGGCACGAAGCGGTGATAAAAATTCACCATTCCCAGGAATTCCTGCAGGGCCTTTATGGTGCGGGGACGCGGGAAAGTGGTGATGGCCTCGACCTTGGTTGGCAGCGGCACAGCCCCGTTCTTGGTGATGTGGTGGCCCAAAAAATCAACGGCCGTCGTGCCGAAGTGGCATTTGGCCGGGTTGACGATGAGGCCGTGCTCGCTGAGGCGCCCGAACAGTGTTCGGAGGTGGAGGAGGTGCTCGGCCCGGGACGTGCTGGCGACGAGGATGTCGTCCAGGTAAACGAAAAGGAACGGCAGGTCACGCAGCACGCCGTCCATCAAGCGCTGGAACGCCTGAGCCGCGTTCTTGAGACCAAACGGCATCCGCAAGAACTCGAATAAGCCGAACGGCGTGATGACTGCCGTTTTAGGGACGTCGGCCGCCCTGACAGGTACCTGGTGATATCCCCGTATGAGATCAATTTTCGAAAAAATGACCCGTCCCGCCAGACGGGCGGAGAAGTCTTGGATATGCGGGATCGGGTACCTGTCGGGTGTTGTAGCGTCATTAAGACGGCGGTAGTCGCCACACGGGCGCCATCCACCCCCCGGCTTTGGCACGATGTGCAGTGGCGAGGCCCACGCGCTATCGGAGCGCCGCACGATGCCGAGGTGCTCCAACGCGTCGAATTCGGCCTTCGCAACGGCAAGCTTGGCTGGGTCGAGGCGGCGGGCCCTGGCGTAGACCGGCGGGCCCGTGGTTGGTATGTGGTGCTCGATCCCATGCCGTACTGCGACGGCCGAAAACGTCGGCCGCGTGAGGGCCGGGAACTCCGCGAGCAGGCGAGCAAACTCGTTCGCCGCCGGGACGGCGCATGCCAGCTCGGTCGGCGCGGAGCTGCTTAATGTGCATACCAGGGAGCTGAAGGTTTCAGCGTTGATTAAACGACGCCGTTGGACGTCCACCAGCAGTCCGTGTGCGCAGAGGAAGTCGGCGCCTAGCAGAGCCATGGGCACGTTGGCGGTTACAAACGTCCAAGCAAAGCGTTGGCCGCCGAAGCAGAGGGTGACGTTGCGCGGGCCGAAGGTGCGGATAGTCGATCCGTTGGCCGCAACCAAGGATGGGCCGCAAACCGCGGATTGCCTGTCCTGGTCAGAGGCGGGCATGACGCTCAGTTGGGCGCCGGTGTCGCACAGGAAGCGCCGTCCGGACGCTTTGTCCGTGATGAACAGTAAGTTGCCCGTGTGACTGTGGCCGGCGCTCATGGCAGGTAATGAACGCCGGCCTGGCCGTTTCCCGACCCGCCGAAGGTGCACGGGGGTCGGCATGTCCGGGCCTTCTGTCCGAACCTGGCATGATAGGAACACCACGCTTGGTCGGGTGGAGGCTTCGGACGTCGTGCTGGAGGTGGTCGGCTCGGTATAGCGGCCGCCAATTGCGTCGGCAGTTCGGCCGTCGAACGCGCCGGGTGCTCGGGCGCCATGGATGGTGCATCAGGCGGCGGCGGGTCCCATGTCGCCGCTGCGATGCGCTGTCCCGCGGCGGAGATTTTGTCGGCTTCTCTGGCAAGGGCCCGGGGATCTGTGATCGTCGTGCTTGCCAGGGCGAGGCGTACCGGGTTAGGCAGCAGACGGAGGAACAGCTCCCGGAACAGGAATGCCGGAGAGTGCTCGCCGAGCAGCGAAAGCATGTAGTCCATTCGCTCGGAAGGGCGCGTGTCGCCGAGCTCAGGCAAATCGAGCAGGCGCCGTGCGCGTTCCGCCGCTGGGAGGGCGAAAGCATCGAGGAGAAGCTTCTTAATCGCGCCGTATTTGTCAGCAGCCGGCGGGTGCTCGAGGAGGCTCAAGGCGCGGGCCGCGGTGGCGGAACCAAGCGCCGCCACAACATGGTGGAAGCGGGTGTCGTCCGCGGTGATGCCTCGCAGGGCGAACTGAGAGTCCGCCTGAGCGAACCAAACAGCCGCGTGAGCCTCCCAGAAGGTAGGCAGTTTAAGCGTCACTGCCGTGTCCATGTCGGTAGGTCACCAATGAAGGAGCTGTGGCTCCCACGTCGATCGAAAGAATGGACGCGACAAAAAGCTTGAATTCATCTGAGCTGCTTTATTCGAATCAAACACTCAGGCACTCTGGGAAAAACGTTTTACGGTCAGCAATATATATCTATTCCGCCAGGGGGTTTGCCCAGGCCTGGCGCCAGGGGGCGTGGCCCCGCGTCCCGGCTGCGGCCTGGCAAGTTGAGGGCGAGCCTGCCCGGGCGTCCCGACCGAGGCCTGGCAAGTCGAGCGCGGGCCTGCCCGGGCGTCCTGGACGAGCCCGGCCTGGTGATCGCTCCGCGTCCTTGATAGGTGCAAGGCGATTGTGTAACCCCAGCGGCAGCCGCTACAGTATAATTTTTTTGAACAACCGGCAAATTATATCTCTCCAACATTTGTTTAGAGATTTGCTTATGTTAATCTTGATCTCGTAAACATTCTGGGGACATATCTTGCTGACTGACACCTATACAATGTCTGAGTATTTTGGTCAAGATGGATTATACCATGGTGTATACAATGACAAATGTTCCAGTAATGTAGTGAGTGCAGTTATGCATCATCTTACTATAATACGCAATTTGTCACACAATGGAGGTTGTAGCGACTTAACTACGCCCCCCCCCCCCCACCACAAGAGGGTTTCCCCCACAATGGAGGTTGTGTGTTTTGGTGTATGTCCGTGTTAAGATAGCTTTATCTTAAGATAGGGGTGTTTTTCCAAGGCCGGTTCTAATAACAAAGGTAACAACAACATTAAATATAATCTATATTATAATAGCCGTAGATGATTCTGTCTGTCTGTCTGTCTATCTGTTGGGTGTCTGTCCGGGGTGTGGCTTACTCGGTTTGCAGAGTAGCTCCACCCATAGCTCCACCCATTCTGGGAGTGGCTATAAACAAATATCCACCATTTTATTAACTCGCATAGCTTTGAGTCCTGTTTTGTAGGCCCGTGGTGTCTTGCTCTCCCCCAGTTTTATTTCAAATCAAATTCGATAAATCATTTCATTTTTCACAGTCGCTAACATAGTTTTAGACTCGGTTGAAAAAAAAACGGGAAGAAAATCCGATGAAAGTCGCCGTTTATAGAACGAAATGAATTCTCAAAGGCCTGTAACTTCAAGGCCATTGAGTCTCTCTCACGCCTTTATCTCCAATCTAACTCACCATATGATTTCATTTTTATCGATGGTTTTACTTTTAGACTCGGTGTCAGCAATAATTGAGAACAATCCACACACGCGGGAAAATGCAGAGATATATTTTTTAAAATCGCGTCATGGTGTATCATACACCGCCCAACATGACACCTCCGGCAATGTGTCGATATATATATTAAAAATTCGCTTTTGCTTTTCCGTTATGATATATTACTATTTCGTTTGATGATAGTCGTCACAAAAACGTCAACAATGATGCCGACATATATTTCTTCGTTTTTATTTCATTCAACATATTAGCCGGAAGTAAAATATGTTTCAGGAAATTAC
Source organism: Myxine glutinosa (assembly GCF_964187855.1). Classification (NCBI taxonomy): domain Eukaryota; kingdom Metazoa; phylum Chordata; class Myxini; order Myxiniformes; family Myxinidae; genus Myxine; species Myxine glutinosa. Next base: position 141,648,241 of record NC_136263.1, read on the forward strand.
CGAGAGATATTTCTTCGTTTTTTTTATTAGTTATGTGCGCATACACTTTAAATAGGTTTATTTGAAATCTTTAATTTTCCACAAACATTCCACACACGCGGGAAAATGCAGAGATATATTTTTTAAAATCGCGTCATGGTGTATCATACACCGCCCAACATGACACCGACGGCAATGTGTCGATATCTATTTTAAATTCGATATATCATTTCATTTTTCACAGTCGCTAACATAGTTTTAGACTCGGTTGAAAAAAAACGAGAAGAAAATCCGATGAAAGTTGCCGTTTATAGAACGAAATGAATTCTCAAATGCCTGTAACTTCAAGGCCATTGAGTCTCTCTCACGCCTTTATCTCCAATATAACTCACCATATGATTTCATTTTTATCGATGGTTTTAGAGTCGGTGTCAGCAATAATTGAGAACATTCCACACACGCGGGAAAATGCAGATATATTTTTTAAAATCGCGTCATGGTGTATCATACACCGCCTAACATGACACCGACGGCAACGTGTCGATACATATTAAAAATTCGATATATCATTTCATTTTTCACAGTCGCTAACATAGTTTTCGACTCGGTTGAAAAAAAACGGGAAGGAAATCCAATGAAAGTTGCCGTTTATAGAACGAAATGAATTCTCAAACGCCTGTAACTTCAACTTCAAGGCCATTGAGTCTCTCTCACGCCTTTATCTCCAATCTAACTCACCATATGATTTCATTTTTATCGATGGTTTTGGACTCGGTGTCAGCAATAATTGAGAACATTCCACACACGCGGGAAAATGCAGAGATATATTTTTTAAAATCGCGTCATGGTGTATCATACACTGCCCAACATGACACCGACGGCAACGTGTCGATATATATTAAAAATTCGCTTTTGCTTTTCCGTTAAGATATATTACTTTTTCGTTTGATGACAGTCGTCACAAAAACGTCAACAATGATGCCGACATATATTTCTTCGTTTTTATTTAATTCAACATTATTAGCCGGAAGTAAAATATGTTTCAGGAAATTACCGAGAGATATTTCTTCGTTTTTTAAAATTAGTTATGTGCGAATACACTTTAAATAGGTTTATTTGAAATCTTTAATTTTCCACAATATAATTTACTTGCCATTTATCATTTGATGATTACGAGACAAATTCCTCTTGAGGATCGTGACAATTCATGCGCTGCGTGGAAACTTCTATTTCCAAAATGAATGAGACGATCGATGAAGAACGCAGACTTGAACAGGATGCAGCAAGAAAGCGAATGAGACGGGCGAACGAGTCCATCGACGAACGTCAATGCAAACTTGCGGGGTCACCCGTGGGATTCCCACGGGTGACCCCGCTAGTAGGATATAATATTGTTATGAATTTGGTAGAGTAACATCTAGAGCTAGGTAGATCTGAATAGGTAGGTATTCGGCTGTCGTGACAGGGACTCTACATGTAATAAGTTATTGATGTTTAGGCGTTTGTCGGGGTAAGATGTATGATTGTGGATCTACCTGGAGGTCCGAGTGTTAAATAGTGAGGGATTAAAGGTAACGCCCCTGTGAGTCTCACCTGGTAGTCAAACCTTTGTCCATTATGGCACTGCAAACCACATAAACATTAGTTAGGTCCTTAGCGCAACATTAAATAATTCCCTTTCCCTGACATTGACTTCGTAATAAATGGACAGGAAACCAGGCCAAAAACACCGCCACAATACACCGCCACCGTTTACACCTCCAAGGCCTACAAACCTCGCCTGGCACGTGTTGTAGCACAGGGACCGCGGGGGTCGGTGAGCGAGAGTGGAGCATGCCGCAGAGGGCGTGGCCGGGGCGAGCCGGCGAGTTGGGAGGCTGTGATTGGCTGAGGAGTGCGCCAATGTGACGTCATCGGCCACCAATATATGCGACGGTCGGACGCCATTTCAGGACACCCACGGGCACGGGGACACACGTCGATGAGCGATCAAAAGCGGGAGTTGGTGGAGAGTTCGCAGTCGGCAGTTGGCACACCGAGGACACCGAGCACACAGAGCACGCGGCAGTTCGCAGCAGTTCGTTGCAGTTCGAGGTTCGTTCGTCGCAGTTCGTTGAACAGTTGGCACTGAACAGTTGGCACTGAACAGTTGGCACTTGGCTGCCAGCACTCCCGCAGAGAGTCGAGTCGAGTGGCTATCAAAGGAGTCCTTCCTGTCCCTGGTCAAGTGGAGTTTGTGCCCGCGTTGGAGGTCGTCGACGCATGGTGCTTTTTGGTGCGTGGTGCTCGGCCTTGTGGGACTTGGAGCGAGGGACCTCGTGGTGTGCAATCGGGCCGAAAGGAGCGGTGTTGGACGGCCGCCACAAAGACGACGAAAGACAGATAAGCCGCATCCGCGTACTTTTTGAACGACGTGACGTGTTATTTTCGTATTCATAATCTCCCTCGTATCGTGTTTGCTGTCAGTCGTGTGGGGACGTCCCGATTTAGAGTTATTAGATTTACCGGCGCGGGCTTTTTCACTGTCTTTACTTTTCAATAATAAATCCTTGTATTATTTTCTGTATATATTTGAACGCAGTTTCCTGGGTGTTTGATTTTAATAGGTAAGGTTGCGGAGCCTTCGCTGTGTCCCGCCATTCCGCGCGTTTGTGTTGAGTTTGAATCCGCCATTGAGTTTTCGCCTCGGGAGTTAAAGTCTCGCAAATCGGTCATCCGTAACTGTGGGGTTAATCACGGTTACGTGACAAGTGGTGTCAGGAGTGTAGGATTTGAACCCGTCGGACAAATTTTTTGTCCGCGGCGAGACATCGACACGGTCGGACAAATTTTTTTGTCCGCGGGGAGACATCGACACGGTCGGGCGTACATTGCGCCCGACGTTCGAACGCAAAATTTTTATAGTCGAGGCGGAGAAATTTAATAATCAATCGGGCAAACGGAGCGCGATATCGCGTCTTCGTCAAATTTAAATTGTTTCAGGAATTATTAAAATAAATACGCGCGCGGGAAACAATCTTCCGGAAAGCGGATGTCGGAAATTGATGAGATGGAAGTACGCAGCGAGGCCTCCGTCAGCGTCGGGAGTGAGCCGGAAATAGGGGAATTTGATGCAGAGGTGAGCCTTGGAACCTCCCTCGTCCCGAGCACCAACTTATGCCCCTCCCCTACCGGGGAGTCGGGAACAAGTGGGACGGCCCCGATAGATCTCCAGACCATAGTAAATTTAATAAATGCTCAGAGGGCCGAGGGTGAGCGAAACCTTGTAGAAATTCGGGGAGACATGAACGCACAGAGTGAGCGAGCCAGTCGGGAATTAAATGATAAAATTGACGGGCTGGAAAATAAAATGAGTAATGATATGAGAGGAATGAAAAGTGGGTTGGAAAATAAAATGGAGTCGCAGGGGAAGGAATGGAGGGAAGGAATGAAGGGATGAGTGATCGATTGGAGGGACACATTGAAGGAATGGGAAATAAAATTGATGGATTAAAAAGGGAAATGGCAATTGTGGTAAGTGTACAGGTGAGCGGAGAATGTCCACAGTTCGATGGGGAATGTGTACAGGTAGATGGGGAATGCCTACAGGTAAACGTGGAGTGTCCACAGGTGAGCGGGGAAGGAAATTTGGAATGTGAGAGTTGTAATGGGGAATGTTTCCCACATTCTGGCCTGGTTGTTTATCGGGACCGTGTGGATGTCACAACACCCCAACCGGGGGATGAATTTGGAATTGTGCAGCACCAGGGTGGTGGTGCGGAGCAAGAGGGGGTAGAGTTTTGGGGGGTCCATGCGATAGAGCCGGACCGGGTATTTATTGGGGATATTGATCAAAGCCTGGCGGGGCCAGGAATGATTTGTAATGATGATGATGAGGATGATTTGATCCAGCGGCTGGAGACCTGTGACAGTCCCATGGAGGTAGAGCTTGTTCAGGCCCAAAGGAGCCTGGGTGATGAGGTGAGTTGGTCCGAGGAGGTGGTTGGAATGACCGAGGGGACGCTCACTGTACACTGCTATTTGGAAACAGAGGCTCCAAAATTGGACAACCAGTTGGGGGAGTGTGTTGGCTCCGGTCTGGATTTGGATCTTGGAGGATCGGGAGATAGAGCTTCTGGAGATTTGGTCCCTGTAGGGAATTTGGATCAACTGCAGGGAGGGGCAGAACAACCGGTGGTAGAGGTTGTTCCCTGCAGCTGCGGTTTGGCAGTGGGAATGAAATTTTTTAAAATAAAATTACAATGGGAACTTGATTTGGAGCAGCCATGGTGGGGATTGGTCCCCGGGCTGCGGGATTTGGACATGGAGAGGTCATGGGTGATGGCCTCGGGCAAAAGTTGCCCCTTTCAAAATTTGGGTATGCCGGCCAGCTGGGGGGCTGTGATGGCGAGATTTGGACGTGGGGTCCAGCCTTGGGTGTCGAGGTACGACCTGGGTCCCACGGGGGGTCTGGTGGAGTGTGGCGTCCCTTGTCCGTCGGGGCGCCGTCCGAGCTGGTGGCTCGGGCCGGCAGGGTCACCGGACCCTGGTGGGGGTTAAGACCTCCAGGGAGGTCCGAGGTGGTTTCTCAAGCCTGGGATGGCAAATATTGAGGACCACTAGGGGGAGGTGTTGTGGGTCGCGCTTTGGTGGTGGCACTGCGGACGGCCAACTTGGGACTGATGTGGTGACCACCCGGGCATGCGGCCTGGCACTCTCCTCCAGGGACTCTGGGACAACCAGCATGTGGCGACCTGGCATGGTGGTTGGTCTATGGACGCGGGTCAAACCGAATGGACAGGGATGGAGATAGCCTGCCGGACAACCATTGGGGCATCTGTGGAACGTGATGGTGTGAGTGACCTTCCACAGATGCTCCGTTATGATTTATGGACTCTCGGGTTGGGAAGAGAGCTATGGGGATGTGAATCGGGAGATGTGTAACGAGCCGAGCATATGGGCCATGCTCGGCTGGCATGTGTATGGCAAAGCATCCTTCTTTGGTGAGGTTAGTAAAAGGTGACATGTTTGGCATGGGTAATCTGTGGGTTAGATGGAAATTTAAGGGTGGATTTTGAAATGCCATGGTGGACACTGTACAGTGACGCCATTATTGATCCAGGTGTGTAGACCAAAGTGTTGGAGGCTGTGATGAAATTAATAGGGTAGCAAGACACAGCTTTCATCTGGTTGCGGGGGCAACTGTGCTGATATTTGGGACGCGGGATGATGGGGATGTAGTTGTGTAGCCTGAGGGTCAACGTGGTGCTGTGCGTGTCCGAGGTGTGTGGACCATGTCTTCTGGGTGGGTCTCCTGGTGGAGCATGGCTGTTGACTGGACCTTGGTGTGGTCAAGTGTGGGTGAGCACTGGGGGGCTGCAGTTCTGTAGTCGGACTGGGGGATGATGGGGAGGTGCAGGGGACGTGGCTGTAGGGATGCCACGCACTGCGACCGTGCCCCCCAGGGCCGAGGTTGTGTGTGCGGTAGTGTGTGTTGTGGCAGCAAGTGCTCACCACATTGGCCAGCTGGGGCTGCTGCAGCTGTGTTCCTCGCAGGGGGGCCGAAGGATGGATGGTGGGTCGCACCCTTATGGACACTCATGGGCCATGTTGGCGTTTTGACTGCTCACCTTGTCCCGGTGACCCTTGCACGGTAGAGGTGCAGAGCTGTCGTGGCCATAGGTAGTTGTGTAGCGATGATCACCGTTGGATGCGGATCCACATACCTGCCAGTGTAGTGGGGACAAAAGAGAAATTTGGAAGTATTTGGTAGGCCCAATGTGAAATTTTGGGATTGTGAAGGGTGGATGACGCTCTTGGACCTGACCAACCTGCAACTACCTGCACTTGAGGTGAGTGTTTTAAGGAGTACTGTCCCAGGCTTCAGGACTTGCTTTGGAAATTGGGGACATGTAAATTGGAGTTGGGAGGCGGGTGAGAGTGATGACATGGCCGGTGAGGGGATGGAATGGGAGCCACACAGTGTCTTGTGGGTGGCGTATGTTTTTGTATTGTGGTTAGGTGTTTTGATGTGGTCGTGAGAGTGGAACCTGGAGAGTGAGTGATGATTATTGGAGATAATGAGGGGCGATACTTGTGCTTTTGGAAATGTGCTTTTGGAAATGTGTGATGGTTTAAATGTGAACTGGGGGATTCCACATGTGGCAGGCCATGGCAAGCCTTGTAACACCTTTTACACCAAGAATTGTACTGAATTGTGCTGAGTTGTGTGGAGAATTGAATGGCAGCGGGGGAGGAAGTGTGTTTTGGGGTCTTGTGGGTGGGGAAGGTGTGTGTGTCCGCAGGTACGGAGCAAGCTCTGAGGAGCGATGCCTGCGGGCCCCCCTCTGCGGCAATTACCCCTGGCAGCCGGTGGTAACTGGAAATTGGAGCTCGTCGGTGGAGGGTCTGGTTGGGCGCCGCGGGGTGAGGAAGTCCCCCGGTGACCCGTGTTGCTGCGCGAAAGCAGGAGGCAAAGGAGCCTGGTGTGTGTGGAGACCCTCACCGGCGAGGTAACGGCGGAAAGGGGCTGTTGGGCTGTCACGGGGCCAAGAGGTAAAGGGGGGGGGGCAATGAACTTGTAAGTCGGTTGACTTGTTTTTGGTACTGCGGGCACCACAGCCTGATGCGCCCCCACCATCTTTTTGTGCGGTACCTCCCCGCTGCCTAGCTGAGGAATGCACACACACGTGAATGACATCAATGCCATGGTCCTGCAGGGGGTGTATTGAAATAAGTGCTTTGTTGATTTTTTAAATGCCTTGATGACCTATGGAATGAGAATGAGTGGTTAAGGGGTCTGTGTTGCATGAATGTGGGCGAAATCCACCGAGCCGTGTCACTCACCTGTAACATCTGGACAGGGCCCGTGGAAATTTAGGGGGATGCATTGAGGATGGCCCCGCAGGTAAGGTTGTGTCTTGTGGCATCCACCGGGGGACGCGGTCTGTAGACCGGGGTATGTACAAAGGTTAGAGTTTTGAGTTTTGGAAAGATGGTTAAGTTTTGTGGTTAAGTTAGTGTTGTGTGTTGGTTGTTTCCTCCCTCCACAGGAACAACGAAGAAAATGTACATACTTGCATGATGGTTAAGGGGTTCAGCATGTTAAGGAAGTGTAGGTAGGTAGTCCGACTCACTTCCCACAGCCCTTCCTGATTTATTTCATAGGTTAATTAAGTGTGTGACAGTAAGTGTTAAGGCTGGAATGGTAGCGCCTGCGGTGAACCTTGCAGGAGCTACGGTTCCAGGGGGGGGGGCTGTGTTATGAATTTGGTAGAGTAACATCTAGAGCTAGGTAGATCTGAATAGGTAGGTATTCGGCTGTCGTGACAGGGACTCTACATGTAATAAGTTATTGATGTTTAGGCGTTTGTCGGGGTAAGATGTATGATTGTGGATCTACCTGGAGGTCCGAGTGTTAAATAGTGAGGGATTAAAGGTAACGCCCCTGTGAGTCTCACCTGGTAGTCAAACCTTTGTCCATTATGGCACTGCAAACCACATAAACATTAGTTAGGTCCTTAGCGCAACATTAAATAATTCCCTTTCCCTGACATTGACTTCGTAATAAATGGACAGGAAACCAGGCCAAAAACACCGCCACAATACACCGCCACCGTTTACACCTCCAAGGCCTACAAACCTCGCCTGGCACGTGTTGTAGCACAGGGACCGCGGGGGTCGGTGAGCGAGAGTGGAGCATGCCGCAGAGGGCGTGGCCGGGGCGAGCCGGCGAGTTGGGAGGCTGTGATTGGCTGAGGAGTGCGCCAATGTGACGTCATCGGCCACCAATATATGCGACGGTCGGACGCCATTTCAGGACACCCACGGGGACACACGTCGATGAGCGATCAAAAGCGGGAGTTGGTGGAGAGTTCGCAGTCGGCAGTTGGCACACCGAGGACACCGAGCACACAGAGCACGCGGCAGTTCGCAGCAGTTCGTTGCAGTTCGAGGTTCGTTCGTCGCAGTTCGTTGAACAGTTGGCACTGAACAGTTGGCACTGAACAGTTGGCACTTGGCTGCCAGCACTCCCGCAGAGAGTCGAGTCGAGTGGCTATCAAAGGAGTCCTTCCTGTCCCTGGTCAAGTGGAGTTTGTGCCCGCGTTGGAGGTCGTCGACGCATGGTGCTTTTTGGTGCGTGGTGCTCGGCCTTGTGGGACTTGGAGCGAGGGACCTCGTGGTGTGCAATCGGGCCGAAAGGAGCGGTGTTGGACGGCCGCCACAAAGACGACGAAAGACAGATAAGCCGCATCCGCGTACTTTTTGAACGACGTGACGTGTTATTTTCGTATTCATAATCTCCCTCGTATCGTGTTTGCTGTCAGTCGTGTGGGGACGTCCCGATTTAGAGTTATTAGATTTACCGGCGCGGGCTTTTTCACTGTCTTTACTTTTCAATAATAAATCCTTGTATTATTTTCTGTATATATTTGAACGCAGTTTCCTGGGTGTTTGATTTTAATAGGTAAGGTTGCGGAGCCTTCGCTGTGTCCCGCCATTCCGCGCGTTTGTGTTGAGTTTGAATCCGCCATTGAGTTTTCGCCTCGGGAGTTAAAGTCTCGCAAATCGGTCATCCGTAACTGTGGGGTTAATCACGGTTACGTGACAATATTAATGTTATTACAAAACAATATTAGTATTAATAAGATCCCGTCTCCCACTGGGTTTTTCCTCCTTGAATAAACGCCGTGTTAACGTGTATTAACAGCTTATCATGCCGTTTCGTAGGAGCACCTCCACCAGAAGTAAAAATATTATAAACCACGAACACGTATGATTACCTTTGAAACAGTCGCTACTGCTGTTTAACACTAACCTGAAAGGGAGGAAACCAGGGTATGTTCATTTTCCAAGCAGCTAGATAGCGCTTGCCAAGCCAGCCATTCCTGATCAACAGTTTTGAATGGAGTGCTTGCTCCAATGCTTAAACCACTCGTTGAGTGCTCGACAAGAAACTTGGTAACTGAACACACCCCTGATGTTATTGAGGCCCAATCCTAGATCTACTGTAATCTATATACTCCAAAAAGGAATGATGAATGACGGTCCGGATCCAGATCCAGATCCAAAGGGAACAGGTGTACTAGTAACTATAAGAGAGACGCTTGTGTGTGTGTTTGTCGCCATTTTTCTAAGATTGCAGAATATGTCCTCATCAAACTTTCAGAGGTTTATTTGTGAGTACCAGGGAATGTTTTAGGTAACAAAAGTTATTGGAAAATTTAGAAACAAAAGGTGACAATTTTGGGATTAAAAAAAAAAATCACTCCATAGTAATTGTTTTTAATCACACCAATCACTCCATAGTGTCAAAGCCTCTGTAGGCACATGAAAGGTAATACTATATGATCCCCAACCCCATTCCTTCATGGGTGTAGGGAAGTTTTTTAGGCCCCCACAAAAAATAGATAAAAATAAAAATTTGATTTGTTCAAAATGCCAACAGGATTAGAACAGCACCAGGCAACGCCGGGTTAAACTCATCTTTTTCACCTTGGCCATATTTTTTAATCTTTTGTGGTATTTTCACTCGTGGCTGGAGTCATATTTTGCCTCTTATTTTTTTGCTTCAACCCGAGTTTTGATGTTTGCTTAAGAAGTAACATCTCCAACCAAAGAATTAACCTTATGAGAATAGATTTCCAGTAATGTCATGTCTTTCATTGCCAAATATTTATCACTGTAATTTTTAAAGTTCTGTCCATTTTTGATATTTACGTGTACACCATCATAATTTTTATTATCTCTAAAAATAAAAAATGGAAGCAATTATTTGACTATGTATAAAGTGTTAACTTTGCCAACCCAGATGCCTCTTTTTGCACTTAGAAAGCACCTGGCATATTCTCAGTTATCTATATATATAAAACACAGTTTGTGTGTGTGTGTGTAATGTTACCGATAGACACCTAAACGGAGAGGCTTACGTGCTTGATATTTGGCATATACATGGCCATTGCGCCTGGGACGAACATGGCCGAACTCAAAATATTTGACGATCCATATTTTTTATTCATATTTACCTCAGCGCATTTCAGCGCACGGAATCAACGGAATCAGAGCAGGTGGGCGCTGATTCGCTCAGAGCGATCACGTGATGACGCTATGACGCTATGAACGATATGACGCTATGAACGCTATGAAAAAAAAATTCGCTATGACGCTATGAAACGCTATGAAACGCTATGAACGCTATGACGCTATGAACGATATGACGCTATGACGCTATGAAAATAAAAAACGCTATGACGCTATGAACGATATGACGCTATGAACGCTATGACGCTATGAAAAAAAAAATCGCTATGACGCTATGAAACGCTATGAAACGCTCTGACGCTATGAACGCTATGACGCTATGAAAAAAAAAATCGCTCGCTTTACCAAGGGGCTCGCTCCCCCCCCAACCCCCCCGTTCCCCTCCCCTCCCCTCCCCTTCCCCCGCCCGGCAATGCCGGGTACTTCTGCTAGTATTGAATAAAACTTTGTGGAGCTAAAAGTTTAGAAACTCATCCACATTAAACGAATTCCTAGTCTCCATCCAATCTTTTTTTGTGTTTTTCTATTTATTTTTTTTGTATACAAGATCGAGGCTCGTGTAAGAGCGAACATTAATCACAAAAAACATAAATGGACACATAAAACATATAATAAAGGAAGCGGGAGACAAGATGGGGAGAGGGAGGGAAGCACACAAGCACAACAGTAGAGAACAGGGACATTGGCAGATTTGTGGGAGAGGGCTTGGTGGGGGGAGGGGGCAGAGGAAAGTGGGCGCGGTTTGAGTTATAAAACAAATGGACACTGCTAGGACTTCCAGTAAAGAAATCGGTATTTCAAAAAAGTGGATCTGGTGTGAATTCGCGGGGACAGAAAAGATCAAGGTTTTGGATGGGGGAAGATAAGAGATGGTGGAGAACAGCTGTTTTAAATACCTGGAGGGAGGAGTGGGATTGATTTCTCAAATAAAACATGCAAAAATAAGGGATAAGAAGTTTTTTGTAACTAGATAATTTTTAATTAATTATTTGGGTCTGACCGATTAATCTAATCTATTATTAGCAAAGTTAGAGCAACAAAATTTCTACATCGTCCTTAACCTGAACGTCAGGCTGGTGGTATTGCAGACACGTCAATGAATTTCTGCCAATAAATCCGGAAATAATTTTACGTTTAGGTCTAGTTGAACTTGGTTCACACTGGAAACATAGACAGAGTATTCTGTTTGTACCACAATGGCCAAGGAAATAGTCTTTGTATTAAGTGGGTCAGTTGCAGTGAATAAATTGCTTCATAAAATCGATCCTGCTCAGTTGAATATAGAATTAGCAAATGCTATTCGCAGAGATGTGGCCAATTTGTTGTCATTACCTTATTTATTTATCAATTCCTATTTTTATTACCTCTGCCACCAAAGGTAGATGATGGAGGTTATGTTTTCACCCCTGTCTGTTTGTCCGTTTGTTTGTTTGTGAACAAAATATCTCAAAAGGTTGTTGAAGGATTCGGACGAGATTTGGCAGAGATGTAGCGTATGTGACGAGGACGAAATGACTAGATTTTGGTGAAGATATGGATTTGGATCCGGATACTAAGATTTTAAAAATGATTCTTCAACATTGGAAGATCGGGCCAAAAAACGATAAATAGCAGGATATCTCAAAAAGTTGTGGACGGATTTGGACGAAACTTGTTGGACAGGTTGGGTGTCTGACAAGGAAGAATCGATTCAATTTTGGTGAAGATCCAGATCCGGATTCGGCTAGGAGAATTGTTTAAGTGATTCTTCACCATTGAGTGATATGGCCAACCAGGTGGAGGTATGCTCTCTACTGAGTGCCGTTCTAGTTATTAATATATTATGACTACAAGCAAGTTGCTCCTGAATAAATGCATCCATGAATCAGTCCTTTTGTTCAAAATAATGAACATTTTTCCTCTTGAAATTGCCTGCTGTGTGTATGGTCGGTCAGAGAGCCATGTAACCAGGATTGAGGAGGTTATGTGGGAGGAGGGATGGAGGAGAAGGGGGAGGGTGGGGGTCTTTTTCCCTTCCAAGCAGGGGCATCTTGCCTCATAATACCCTATATTTATGGAATGTTATAAAGCAAACAAGAAAAATGATGACAAATAATAATCACTGGATTGTAAAAAAAAGTTTGTAAAACTTTTTGTATGTTTGTAAAAAAAAAGTTTGTAAAACGTTTGTAAAAACAAAACAAAAAAACAACCATATATATATGTATATAATAGGCTAATGCTGTCTGTCTGTCTGTCTGTCTGTCTCACCCTGAAACATGGAAATGCTCCTCGGAGAGAAATATCTTCGATAAAAGTTGCTTCAAATGAATCCAAACCTACAGAAAAATTATAATTTTTACAATCGGACAAAACGAAATGAATCCGGGCAGTGTGTAGGCAAAAGACCGCTGTCTCGATCGCTCTTGGAAAAAATCTTTGCTATTAAGAAATAGATAACCTCGCTTTTTTGAACTTTTTCAACCAGCACAAGAATAAAAGGCTTCCTTTCTCTTTTTCGTGGTATTTTTACTGCAGGCCTCTGCTCGTGATTCTTAAAGAGCATTGTGGAAATAAATATCGCATTACTTTTTTACATCCTTTGCTGTTTCTTTCTTATATTATTCATCCTCAAGTCTCTACTTCCACTTCTTCCAAGAGTTCATGATACTTAAAATGCATTACTTTTATAATATTTACAATTTTCACATTCTGTAAACTTTTTTTAAAATTCCACTTAACAGCATCTAACCTTTGAATGTCGAGAAGCGTAATTTTGACACCGCAAACTTTCTCATATTTGGAAACACGAAAACATATTGGTCCCTTTTCCGGCATACCTTGCAGAGATTAGCATGATCCTGAGCAATTAAAATCTCGAGGAATACTGTTCCTGAATGTATCTTCACGTCCTCCGTAGCTACTAGTACCAATATGGCTTTCAACTGCCAGTAAAATTGCTTAATGCTGAAGGGACAGGTTTGGATTGATGTGCCATCATTTCCTTTTTCATCTGTGCAAAATACCAATATCAGAGCTGTTTGTTTGGCTGCCAGTGAGTTTTTAAACTGCAACTGTGACCTGCGTGACCTCCGACTCCTGTTCCTGGAGATGGCCCCGTTTGGAGGCTTGCATCTCTAGTCAGGAGACGTGTCGGTGTTGAGTAACTTGAGAGACAGCCGATGTCTCTTTATGAGCCACGATGGCAGCACCAACTCCAACACCAGTTGAAAGACCGAGATGCAATCTCTGAGGCACGTTGCCACTGCACTTGCTTACTGTGCAAAATAGTTTGTAAAAATGATGTCGGAAGCTCTCATCCAGAAATGCGTAAAGTGCTGGGTTGAGGCAGCTATTGGCATAGCCCAGAACGATACAGATGAATCGGATGGTATGAACGGCTGAGCTATTGGGAACGCCCACAAGTGTCTCAATGAGCACAAAAATTTGGATAGGAGTCCAGCACACGATGAAGACGGCAACGATAGCGAGAACCAAGCGGGTGATGCGCCTCATGCTGCGATCCTTCTCTCGTGATCCTGAGAGCAAGCGGACATTGCGCAGGCGGCTCAACATACAGCCATAGCATACGGTGATAACGCACACCGGTCCCATGAAGGCGAAGATGAAAACGCATATATTGAGGATCGTTTTTGAATGTGCCACTGATGATGGGAAGTGCACTCTGCAGTCAATACCACCTGCAGAAAAGAAAAAGATCTTTAAAAGAAGATGACATCATTAATTTGTTTAGGTTTGTCACAGCAGATTGTAATAATAAACAGCAGCATGTGATATGAATAAAATGAAAAAGTTTTTAAATAACCTGGAAGCAATGGTCGCATGCAACTGGAACTGACATAGATGTTAGTCCATTTATGAAGTTTTCATTCAGTGTCATTTCCAGTAAAGTTGGAATAGCACCAGACATTTTAACTCTATAACTCACTTCAAAATGCACATGAGCAATGTAATATACTTAGCTTATGCTCCAAACAATGAGAGTTAGAGTGATGAGAACAGGAGTACTGTGCACTATTCTGTGGGACAAGAGCAGTCTTTCCTTGTTTGACAAACGAATCCTTAATATTTCTCCCTTATTATTGGGTCTTTGGGAAAAGGAAATCATTGTCCTTTAATGTATTGGAACATAATCCATTTCCATATCTCTTCCCCATCTTGGTAAGACAAGAAATTAATCCTCATTGAAGACGAGCCTCCACACTCCAATGCTCGACATAACAAACCTCCTCCATTTGGGACTACATCCTCTTTTTTGGATACAAAGTCAAGGCTTGTGGAAGAAGAGAAACACAGAATGGATCAGGATGCAACATAACAAAAGCAACAGTAGAAAGATAGTGGGGGGGGAGGAGGGGGTGAGGGCATGGAGGGAACACACCAACAGCAGGATTGAGGGACAAAATACAGCGAGACTTGAACAAGTAAGGGATGCATTTCAGGCTTCTGTCCGAGAGTGAGTTTTTTTAATGGGATCTAATGCTCATAGAGGAGCTTCGCAGATTTATCTCAAGCACTTAGACATACTGTATGTAGACAAATACAAGAGACACAGCACAGGACCGTTAGATGAGACAAACACAGTTACTAAACTTGAGGGATGTGCCAGCACTTCCCAGGGCAATCTGGGTACGAGCGACGTCACAACAATGGTGACCCCCCAGACTAGGAGCAGACTATCTTACCATTACGCATCACCTAGTCTGGTTACCGAGCTTATAACTGGTGAGTGGAGCATTCGACTCTGTTTGGATATTGAAATTGACCTTAATATATAAAATGCATTTTACCAAATCTGATTTGAGAAAGCACAAGTTTATCACCATGTGATGCAAGGTAAGGCTGATGCGTCTGTTATTACCCTTCATCGTAGCAACAGCAGAGCAGGGTAACTGCAGTTGCTTTGACAAAGGTTCATGCTCAAAATATAGTTTGTCATGGTGGTAAACGTCCTGTTCCTGAACTACTGTTTTGTTTCTTCTTTTTGTGTGTACAAGATCGAGGCTCGTGTAAGAGCTAACATTGATCACAAAAAGACAAACTGACACATTAAACATATGATAAAGGGAGCGGGAGACAAGATGGAGAGCAGGGACATCGGGAGATCTGTGGGAGGGAGAGAGCTTGGGGGAGCATGGGAAGGGGGAGGGGGGAGTGTGAGAGGTAAAAAAAAAACACATGGACACTGCGAGGACTTTCAGGAAAGAAGTCGGTATTTCAAAAAAGTGTATCTGGGGTGAATTAGCGGGGGTAGAAAAGATCAAGGTTTTGGACGGGGGATGATAAGAGATGGTGGTAAACAGCTGTTTTAAAGACCTGGAGGGAGGAGTGGGATTGAAGAGAGTGAGGGAGTTTGTTCCCGAAGCGGGCTAAAGAGGCTTGATAGAGTGAAGGTGAGCATGAGTGAAGAATCAGCTACTTTATCAATACTAGTGACGTTACCAATCAAGAATACTCGTATTCACTAAGATTATGGTATTGCTCATTAAAGTATGCATAGTCCAGTTCAATGATTTATCATTGATGTTATTTTGGATACTCAACAGTAATCCCATGTAGGTGAGATTGTGTCAATGGTCTTTTAAACTATTAGGGGGAAAAAAAAAATTTCAAGCTTAACATTTTAACATTACTCGAGGGGGCCATTTAGTCGAATTTTCATGGGTCTTCACCACCTTGTAGCATACCTGCCTGCAGGACTCGGGGTGAGGGGCCGGGGGGGGAGTCCTCGGAGACTTTTGGGTCCTCTGAGTGAACATTATGTCTCCATAAGATTGGTAAAAAAATACGTGAGAACATGGTTAATAATTTTTTTTTGTTCACAGAGGATAAAAACCCATTTCTTTGTAACACACATTTCTGGTTAATAACCATTTTCTGTAAAGTTTGAAACGGCACCATTAGCAGCGGTAAATGTTGTTTCGTTTCCGTCAAGAAAGCAAAATCAGCTTCTGGGTTTAAATGTAACGATGAGGAAATGAGGATGAGCCGATGAGGGGTTTCACTGTACCATCTAAAAAAATTACAGGAGAAGCTCGGGCCCCGAGGCAGTGACCCTCCCCTAACCCCCCCCCCCATGACTCCCCCTCTTGACGCCCCTGCTCACAATGGAAAAAACAGCCACAAAATCTGTCTCTCTTACTTATTTATTGTTTTATCCAGTTGTTTGTGTTTTGTTTTCAGTTTAAAGATTCAAGGTTTGTAAAATCCCTGATCATATAAATTCGCTATCACCTTGCTATTGTGTCGGTTCACTTTAATTAAATGATTGGATTTAAAATTACTTCAACTCCTGTCTATATTTTATTGACTGAAGAATATTCTCCGTACATAGCTAATCTACAGACTTGGCATTTAATATGGAATTTTTTTTTTCTTGACTTGGGTTTACTTTCTTAACTCAGTATATCAATCTGGTGAGTTTCTTTTACACTTTGGTGATTTATTTGTTAAAAGAACCATGTCACTGATTTTCTGTCGCAGCAAGAAGTCAACAACAGGATTATATCACAGGTGGCGTGGCAAAATGTACGGACAGGTGCATTTGATGATTGGCTTCACAGTCGGGTATACAAGGGTTGTTGCGTTCTGTATTAGTGGAAAACAACTGCTGCACGTCTCCAAAAGTTATTGCTGCTTCCTCTGGAGATGGTCCGTCAACTCGACAATGCTGTTTGTCATGGAGTGGAGGCTTTACGAAATTACGGCATGAAACAGCGTGCTATTGTTCGGCATTATGGCATCACTCAAGGTCAGGTGTCAAAGATCCTGAAACGAAATGCTCAGAGGGGTGTCCCTACTCCAATACCGAGGCCAGTATGTCCCCGCAGAACCACAAGGAGGGATGATCGCCAGCTGCACCGGTTAGTCCGCAATGGCCGTACCAAGTCAGCTAATCGGCTTAGGGCTGAGTGGCAGCAACTGACAAATGTGCCTGTATCCAGAAGGCTAGTCAACCAACGACTGGTTCAAGCAGGCTATCGTGCCAGGCGTCCCCTGGGAAAGCCACGCCTGACCAGACAACACCGCCAGCGCCGATTGCAGTGCGCCAGAGAGCACCGTCAATGGCAGCCAGGACACTGGAATCAGGTGAGCTTCAGTGACGAGTCTAGATTTCTGGTCTATCATCAAGATGGCCGCGTCCGAGTGCGCAGACAAGTGCATGAAGCCCACAACGAAGATTGTATAGTGCTAAGAGTCCAAGCTGGAGGTGGTGGGGTGACCGTTTGGGCTGCTTTTCATGCAGGGGGCAAAACTGACCTGGTTGTTCTGAATGGAAACCTGAACCAGTTCAAGTACAGGACCATTCTGGAAGAAACATTGCTTCCATTTGCTCGTGCAGCCTTTCGAGGAAACTTTGTCTTCCAAGATGACAATGCACGGCCTCATCATGCTCGCATGATCCAACACTTTCTTGCTGACCGTGGTGTAGAGCATATGGAGTGGCCTGCCATGTCCCCGGATATGAATCCGATAGAGAACTTGTGGGCAGAATTAACGCGTCAAATCGACCACTTGGACCAGCAGCCGACCTCTGTGCGTGAATTGCAGCAGGCTATTGTCACTGCATGGCAAGCGATTCCTGTCCAAACCTTGGCAAATCTCGTAAACAGCATGCCTCAACGTGTACGTGCTCTCCTGAATGCTCGTGGGGGTTACACGAAGTACTGAACTGTAATTTTACTGTCCGTAATTCCAGTCGTAATTTAACTTTTGTTTTTGTTAAAAAAATTTTTGGCTAATGTGCAAAATAAAGAGATACTTCTGGAAAACGCACAGAAGTTTAACACAGTACTGTCCATGAATTGAGTTCGATATCAGTTTACATCACTTTCAAGGATCAATTTATTTGTTTCGAAATGTCGAATGTGGTTTTTGTTTCTTTTAAATGTCACATTAACAAAATCTGGAATAATTTCAACATAATTCCAATGAACTTTTGGTTCTAAGACATCTTGAAAAGTAAGTTCACCCCCACCAAAAAAAGATTCCATATTAAATGCCAAGTCTGTAGATTGATTAATAAATTCCAAGCTTATAATTCCTTTCTTGTTTCATTCCTGCCTAAATTGCTGCCTTTATCCCCTCCACAGGATTAGTTTGTTGATTAATATTGCACTGTAAACGAATATTGATGTCCAGTTATTTTTTACAACACTGCAACGGGCTCGGGTCCGCAAGATTGGGGTGATCGGGACTGTTTGTGACCAAGATGAAAAAAGGTGGCCAAGATGGCCTCAAACCGGTACAGAAATACTACCTGTCTATGAAGGCCACTCTTTCCGTTTCCATTGAGTGGTCTTTCTATACATGTTTGACTGTACTTGCTTCTTGGTAAAAAATGTTGTTTCCAGCCTGCCCGTTTAATCTCCTTTCCTATTCACTCAAGTAAGTGTGTAATAGTCTGCATATCCAGGAAGTTCTTTCCCATCCAAAACCTTGATCTTTTCTATCCCCATTCATTCACCCCAGATCCACTTTTTTGAAATACCGACTTCTTTCCTGGAAGTCCTTTCAGTGTCCATGTGTTTTATACTTCTCCCACCACCCACCATCCCCGCCCCCTTCCCGTGCCTCCTCCCTCCAAGCCCTCTCCCTCCCACAGATCTCCCGATGTCCCTGCTATCAAATGTTGTGCTTGTGTGCTTACATCTCTCTCCCCATCTCGTCTACCCCTCCCATTTTTATGTTTTATGTGTTCGTTTTTTTTTTGTGTGATAAATGTTAGCTCTTTCACGAGCCTCGATCTTGTATACAAAAAAAAAAAAAAAAATTCTGTCCCACTGAATGGATCTGTAATTTAGCCGGTGCATACTCGATGGTTCCGTTCGACCGTACCTGATTAAGTAAGCAAGTATGCATCGAGGGTACTGTACTGGATGTGCCCCGATTGGCATCGCCGGAAAAGTAACGCATTTCGTAGATGAGCGAGGACCTAGCCAGGTTTGGCGGTATCAATCGGGGTTCGTGGTTGACCAGCAACCTGCTGGACCATGGGGTTATCCTGTGGCTGGTGACCTCAGGGCTGGGAGTTCGGGAGGAGTCGGAGGAGTTCCCCTCATTGTAAACCCCCAAACCAGGGTCCGTAACAATAGGCTAAGATTTAAAAAAAACAGGATTGATAAGAAATATATGCAAAGATGAAGATTTCCAAGATACGACATGAAATGACCATCGAATCCAAGGTACATCTTGTTCCCCTCAATGGCAGATGGGAGATGCCATTCCTATGATGGTCTAACCAGGGCAGTTTCAATGTTTAATATATTGCTTTATAACTATAACAATGATTATAATGGGAGGACTAGCAGGTAAAGAATGGGAAAGATATAACTATTGAAGTGGGATCACACTATTGGAGTACGCGTTGGATTCTAACGAGTTATGGCATGAGAACTACAGTACCCACACAAGTAGGCTTTGAAGGCTGAACAAATTTAGTCCATTTTGCTATTTTAAGGTTATTTCGTTATTAACCAAACAATTGACCATAGATGTGTGATTCTCAATCATTGTAAGTTTATATTACATTTTCATATATCTGCTAAATTCTAAAATGGGCCATAATTCATTAGCTCCACCACCAAGGGTGGGCAGTGGATATGTTTTCACCCATGTCCATTTGTCTGTTTGTGAGCAGGATATCCCAAAAAGTTATGGGCGGATTCGGACGACATTTGGTGGACAGGTACCAACTGTGTGACAAGGCCGAAATTATTAGATTCTGGTGAAGATCCGGATTCGGATACGAGAATATTTAAGTGATTTTTCACCAGTGAGTGACAGGGCTAATATGAATGATATGAATGATCCTTGATTCGAGCGCAGGTGGCTGGGATAAGATCCAGCGCCTGCAAAATTATAGTTTGCAACTTGCTACCGGGGTAACGGCCCCGATCATAGGGCGTGGTTCTGTGACCCTCAAGTTAGGGTCGGTAAGGAGGGAGATAGATGTTTGGGTGGCGGAGGTGTGCGACCCATGTTTAATAGGGTTGGATTTGTTGACTGCCAGCGGTTGTAAAATCGACTTGTGCCGGGGGATCCTGCAGGTGGGAGTAGAAGAGCTGCCGTTAGGGGGAGTGAGCACGGCCGAGAGAGCGGAGCTGGAGGCTTCCGAGGCCGTGACCATTCCCCCAAGGGCCGAGGCGATAGTGCCGGCCCGGTGGGCAGCTCGCCCAACATGGCAGGAGTCCTGCGGCCTGGTCGAACTGGTGGCAGCGCAGTCCATACCGGGTTTAATCGTGGGCCGCACCCTTGTAAAAACGGACGGACCGGTAGTGGCCATCCGAGTAATAAATATGAGTACAGAACCACGCACTATAGTAAGGGGCACGAGGGTAGCTGGCTGCACCCCAGTTGAGGAAGTCGTGACAGTGAGGGGCGAGAATGTCCAGCCGAGCCGACCCCGGGGGAGCCTTCAATAAGAAGTAGGAATTGGCCCGATCCCATTTGCGAGATGGTAAATCGTAGTAGCGTAGAGTTGGGAGGTACCCAGAGGGAGGCCTTACACAAACTGGTTGGGTCCCATTTGGACCTCTTCTCCCTGTCCACCGAGGATATTGGACGTACGGGCCTGGTGAAACATCAGATCCACACCGGTGAGGCCCGGCCTATTCGTCAGGCCGCCCGACGGCTCCCTTGGAGCAAGAGGGCGGAAGCTGACGAGCAGGTTGAAAAAATGCTCGACGCAGGCGTGATCGAGCCCTCGGGAAGTCCTTGGATGTCACCTGTTGTGCTGGTCAAAAAGAAGGATGGGACCACGCGGTTCTGCGTGGACTATCGCCAGCTAAACAACGTGACACTCAAGGACTCATATCCCCTGCCAAGGATTGATGACACCCTCGATGCCGTTGCGGGCTCAAATTGGTTCTCAACTTTGGACATCAAGAGTGGGTATTGGCAGGTGGAGATGGATAGGGCAGGGAAGGAGAAAACGGCATTTTCCACAGGTAAGGGATTGTATCAGTTTACTGTGATGCCGTTTGGTTTGTGTAACGCCCCCGCCACCTTTGAAAGATTGATGGAACATGTACTAGGCGGCATGCCATGGCAATCATGCCTGGTGTACCTGGATGACGTCCTAGTACATGCCAAAACGTTCCCCCAGGCAGTAGCTAATTTGGACCAGGTGTTCGGGTGCCTCAGACAGGCAGGGTTGAAGCTGAACCCGAGTAAGTGCACCTTGTTTGCCAAGGAGGTGGCCTATTTAGGCCACGTCATCGGTTGCGAGGGGGTAAAAACGGACCCAGACAAAATTAAAGCGGTAGAGGAGTGGCCCGCACCACGTACCATCAAAGAGGTGCAGGGATTTTTGGGACTCTGCTCCTACTACCGGCGCTTTGTGGCGAAATTTGCGGAGTTGGCCCGTCCCCTCCACCGGCTTACGGAGAAGGGGACGCGATTTAATTGGACACGGGAGTGCCACGAGGCCTTCCAAAAATTGAAGGGGTGTCTAACATCCGCACCCCTTCTAGCTTACCCCACTAGCAACGGGGCATTTACCCTGGACACGGATGCGAGCCAGGAAGGATTGGGCGCAGTTTTGTCTCAGACACAGGAGGGCGTGGAGAGAGTGATTGGTTATTATAGTCGGGCCTTAAGTAGGCCCGAGCGAAATTATTGCGTCACTCGCAAAGAGTTATTGGCTATGCTGGCTGCCATGAACCATTTCCACCCGTACTTGTACGGGCGGAAATTTTTGGTTAGAACTGACCATTCCTCCTTGCAATGGCTCCTTCGGTTCAAGGAACCAGAGGGCCAAATTGCCAGGTGGTTGGAAAAGTTGCAGCAGTACGATTTTGATGTGGCCCATAGGGCCGGGAAGGCCCATGGTAATGCGGACGCACTTTCTCGGCGTCCTTGTCTGGGGGAAAACTGCAAATTTTGTGCGAGACACGAGGAGAGGGAACAATTGGGCGATTCGGACCCGACCCTCGTTGTCCGGGCAACCCAGGTGAGAGGGCCAATTTTGCCACTAACCGCAGATGAGGAATTCGGAACTTTGGCATGGAGCACGGCCCAGCAGGAGGATCCTGTCCTGGGGCCAGTGTTCAATTGGGTCAAATTGGGGCAAAGACCTAAGGGGGAAGAGGTCACCCCCCTCGGGGCACAGACCAAGGCGTATTGGGCTCAGTGGCAGACCCTGGAATTGAAGGATAACATCTTGTATCGCAAGTGGGTGGAGGTTCCCTCTGATAAAACTTCCTGGCTGGTGGTAGTCCCAAATAAATTTAAGACCGATATATTGCAACAGGTGCATGGTACCCGCCCCGGCGGCCATTTGGGCAGGACAAAGACGACATCGCAGGTACGCCGGAGGTTTTATTGGGTGAATATGGGGCGCGACATACAGGACTGGTGTCGGAGATGCGACGCCTGTACTGCCAAAAAGGGACCAGCACGGAGGATGAGGGCCCCCCTTCAATTACACCAGGTGGGGGCCCCCCTAGAGCGGGTGGCCATGGATATCCTAGGCCCACTACCCCGCACCCGCCTAGGTAATAAGTACATCCTCGTGGTGATGGACTACTTCACCAAGTGGTCGGAGGCCTACGCCCTCCCCAACCAAGAAGCAGGGGTAGTAGCGCAGGCCTTCGTGTAAGGATTTGTGTGCCGGCATGGGATTCCACAGGAGTTGCACACCGACCAGGGACGAAATTTTGAGAGCAAATTGCTAAAAGATGTGTGCAGTCTCCTGTCAATTCGGAAAACAAGAACAACGCCTTTAAGACCTCAATCTGACGGGATGGTGGAGAGATTCAACCGAACTCTAATCCAACAACTGGCACTGTTCACCGCCACCCGTCAGGATGACTGGGACGAACATCTCCCTTATTTGCTCATGGCCTACCGAACTAGCCAGCACGGGGCCACCGCATGCAGTCCAGCGTTGCTTATGGATGGGCGGGAGTTACGGGCTCCCGCCGACTTGCTATGCGGTCCCATGCCAGACACCACGGATACACCGCCGAGGGAGGGTTACGCACGTCACCTGGAGGAAGGCATGGAGCGGGTCCATGCCTTCGCCCGCCGCCAGCTCCATCTGGCGGGGGCCAAGATGAAGCGCAGGTACGACGACCGGAGCCAGGGGAGTCAATACGCTCCGGGGAGGAAGATTTGGTTCTTTAATCCCCGGAGGCGGAAGGGAAGGTGCCCAAAACTCACCTCCCCCTGGCAAGGCCCAGGAGTCGTCCTGTCGCAAATCTGTGACGTGGTCATTAAGATCAAAATGGGGCCACGGACCCCCCCTTGGATCGTCCATGCCGACCGGATAAGACCTTATGCCGGCGAGCAGGCGCCCTCATGGATCGCCTCGGCTCTAGATGCCGAGGCAGGACCCAGTACCTCTTGCGACGGGGGCTCGTAGCGTCAGAGGACTGGGGGGATGGTAGTGAAAGATGCCCCGATGTGGTGGGATGGCAACTCTGTCATCCCTCACGAGTGGGGCAAAGGAGCAATAGTTTATGGGGTGTATGGCAGTGAAAACTAGCCCGGGTGGGTTAGGATATTGATAAGGCCCTAGAAGATGACATTAGGTGACGTTAAGGTTAGTTAGTGACTGATACCTGTAGTGGGGACGCAGGTAGATTCGTGTGGATTATAATGACGAGGGAGCGCAATAGTTTAAAGGGACGACTGGGAAGCGCAAGTTTCAGAGGGGAGTAGTTAGATGAGATGATGCTGTGTGAGAACTGGACAGGTGTGTGGAGCAGTGTGGAGCAGTGTATGAGTAGTGAGTGTTGTGGATCAGTGCGAATGCGCTTGGGGAGAGAAGGGTGCAGGTGGCACCAGGTGTGAGAGCACAGGTGTGCAAGTGCAGGTGTGTGGAATACATGGAGTATTGGAATGAGTGGTGTGGAGAGAGTTGGAGTAAGTGGTACGGAGTGGTGTGCATGGTGCGAAGGTGTGAATGGGGGAAGAGTGGACCCCCATCACGGATACCCGGGGCGGGTAGTGTAAGTGTTAGGTAGAGGGTATAGGTAAATTGTGGTTGGATATTGGCATTTGTGGTGCGGTTGCAGAATGGTATTGCGGATGGGTGCATTAGTGTTGTGGAAATGGCTGGGCGTGTAGCCTGTTAGTTTGTGTAGTTGGTTGGGCACTCCACCACTGTGAGGATGTCGGCCAGGTGAGGCCGCAGGTGGGCTCTGGGAGCCGTTAGTGTCAGTGGGGCCCGAGGATCCGGAGGACGGACCCGGGTAGCCCAGTGCCAGAGAGGGCACCGAGTGGGGAGAGCGCCAGAGGGCCTTCCCCAGGTAGTTAGGTTAGGGTAAGGAGCAGGTAAGCTCGGAGGCAACTGCAGTGGTGGAGGTGTGCAGGTGGGTAGACCTGCTGGGAGAGCTACACGTCGCGGCCCAGAAATTGTGCGAGGGCACCGGGAGATGAATTGGGGGAGTGAGACCCCAAATTGAAAAGCACCACAGTTTGGTCAATGGGAATTGGTTTTTAGAACCCATAGTGTAAGAGGGCCAATGGTTTGGCAGGAGAAAGACCCCGGGTAATGTAAAGTTGTTAAAGTCATTTAGGAAATAGTTAGGATTGATGAACCTGTCGCACCATACGCAGCCACTTACCTGTGGTGATGATGATGACTCCACACCTGTGTTTTCTTTGTTCTGTGTGCAGGAAATGAGAATTGCTGTGTGGATTGGTGAGACGCATCACGACGTGGATAAGACATTGGGGTGATTCCATCTCTCCCTCCCTAGGAGGGACTGATGATGAATTGGTGATGGCAAATTTTGATGTTGAATTGGAGATGGCAAATTTTGATGAGAGTTGGAAATGGCAAATTTGATTGGTTAGGGGGGAGAGAAGACGAATTTGGTTTATGGGAGGAACGGGGAAGACAGTAGGGACGTTTGTTGATTTGTAAAGTAGATGTTTATGGGTAGTGTTGTGTTTTGTGGATACGGTAAGGGGTAAGGGAGGGGCAATGTAGGTTACCTGGTGGGGGGGGGGGGGGGGGGCGTACGGTAGGAACGTACCTGTCTCACCTGGTTCCCATGTGCCCCCAGTGTGCATTACCTTATATTGCATGCACTTTTGCGCCCTTACCACCTTACTCACTTGTCTTCTTTTTTTGTCTCCCACCTCCGAGGATCTGGCTTTGGGGCAGAGAGAGAGGAGAGAGAGGTGCTGGCTCCGCAGTTGTGGGCCTGTACTTTCGCTGCTTGCTGCCTGGATCGATACACCATATGGACCGCAATTTTTGTGGCCGCCCACCATGGACCGCAGTTCTCTTGCGGGCAAGCACCACCCATTGATGGACCTATGGGTCAACGTGGCACCTATGCCATACAGGTGAACCACTTATAGTTGGCGCCCTGACACCACAATACAGAAATGGACGCGGTTGGCGCCTTTCTTTATTTTTTAAGGAAGCCAGAAGGCCAAGTGCTTCAAGAAGGCAAGACCAGCGGCAGAACATCGGCCGGCTGCGACACCACCGGTGACGTTGAACACTTTATTGGTGCACCGGATGGTGCTGACTGTACATGATGGGGTGGTGCTTTTGGTGCTTGGATGGGGTGCTCTGCACATTATTAAAGGCCGTAAGGCCACAGGGCACTCGTGGGTTGGTGTATCAATGCTGGCATGCGTGCTCTCTCTCTATGCATAACATCTGCATGTGTTCCTCCAAAAACAGGTCTTGGATCGTAGTGTAAATATCAGTGTAGTCTTGTGTAAATAATGCTCCCTACCGGCTGTATGTTTAGTTTGAGGATTCTTTCCGCGATTCGGTTATCCTGTGGGTGTGTTTCTGTGAGGAGAAGGGTGCAACGTCGCAGGGGGACATATTTACTCATTTGTGAACATCTGTAAAACTGTCGCACTCAGGGTTGAGTTAATAGTAGAGGGAACTACATCTGAGTGCCACACTAACGTAGGTAAAAATTTATCGGGTCGGGACGCCCCGAGGTAGAGAAGGGTGCAATGTTGCGGATATGGGATTTGGCCTCCATCCATATCCGCTTGTAAATATTCCCCTATTTCCCCAATACTCCCCAACTATCCCCAATCCCCCATTCCCTATTCCCATTATCTGTAAACAACACTCTGTAGCCCCGACCTTCCCCTTTTTCCCCCATTAAATGTCGTGCCCAGGTTCACCGCATCTCACGTAGACAACTATAGGACATCTTGCTAGTTATTCTTAGTCTATGTCAGTTAAGGACTCGTTTCCATTAATTCTGACTCTTCGTTGCACCAGAATGTGATTGTATGGCACCAGTAGTAAGTTTAGGACCTCCCAATACCTCCCCGCATCTCTTCCTCATGAAACAACAACACCAACAACAACAACAGCGGCGCGGGGAGTGCGCGTCCTCACTCCGGCTTGGTTAGCCGCCATTGACCATGTGCTCCGACGGGGTTACCACTCAGGGGCTCACTGTCAGTTCCTCGTCAAGGGCGGAGCCCAGTAACCCCCCGCACCCAATAAGAAGCGGCGGACCGATTCCATCTGGGGCGGAGCTAACGAGCCGTGGGCGTGTCACTCCCCGCTGGACATGCGCAGGAAGACGGAGGTGACGTCAGATGCGCCTCAGCTACGAAGAAGAAAGGACGCCACCTCCTAGCGCTGAGAGATACCTCCCGCATCTCTGGACCGGACCGAGTCGATTCTGCCCCTGAGCCAAGGTGCACCTTGAGCCATCGACTATGTGCCCTTCCTTGCCATCAATCCCTGTGTGAGTCAGTCTTGTCCCGTTTGTCTGTGGTCTGTCGGGGCTAAGATAAGACCGTGTCTAAGTGCCCACCTTTCTGTGCTGTACCTCTTGTGCCGTGTAATCTAAACGTTCTGCTTACCCAATATTATATCCTCCTCCGGAGGTCTTGAGAACTGTACCCCTGGTGTCGTGTCATTTAACCCAGCCGTTGTGTCCTTTCCTTCATTGATTTAGCATAGCGCGATTCGGCCAACGTTCGAGTGTAATCGGGTAACTTGTGCGAACACGGCGGCCATTCCGCTCGGTCAAGCAACATCTAAGTCGTGTCCATAACAATATATATAGTCACGTGAAAAAGTAAGTACACCCCATGTAAAGTTTTGACTTTTTCAACATATTTCAACCTCCAGCTATTTGATCTTCATTTCAACAATATTGAGAAATAAAGGTGATATAATACAAAAAATATCATGAAACATTTACATTTTGTAGTCCATTGTATAATTTAAATAAACATAAATGCAAATTTTGCATGTGGAAAAAGTAAGTACACCCCTACATTTATCACTACTTCAAATACCTAAAATTAGAATCAGGTGCACCAGCTCAGGTGCAAATGATTAGAACATCGTTAGAGAGGATCTTGGAGGAACCTGACTTATTTAAACCTCAGACATTTAGTTTGGTTTGCTCTTTGTTGTTGAAGTGTGCGGCGTCACCATGCCTAGATCAAAAGAGCTCTCTGAGGCCTTCAGAAAGAAGGTTATAGATGCCTACGAGTCTGGGAAGGGATTTTAAAAGATCTCCAAACAATTTGAAATCAATCATTCGACTGTCCGGAAGATCATCTACAAGTGGAGAAGATTCCAAACAACTGCCAACTTGTCAGGTCAGGCCGCCCCAGCAAGTTCAGCCCGTGAGCAGACCGCAAGATGCTGAAAGAAGTCTCTAAGAACCTCAGAATGTCATCATGGGACCTACAGGTAGCTCTTGCCACTGTTGATGTCAAAGTGCACGAGTCTACCATGAGAAAGGGGCTGCACAAATTTGATCTACATGAGAGGTGTGCCAGGAGGAAACCTTTGCTGTCCAGAAAGAACATTAGGGCAAGACTAAAGTTTGCCAATGAACAACGAGGCAAAGACCAACA
This sequence comes from Myxine glutinosa, assembly GCF_964187855.1. Classification (NCBI taxonomy): domain Eukaryota; kingdom Metazoa; phylum Chordata; class Myxini; order Myxiniformes; family Myxinidae; genus Myxine; species Myxine glutinosa. Next base: position 141,676,060 of record NC_136263.1, read on the forward strand.
CTTCTGGAACAATGTGCTCTGGACAGGTGAGTCAAAGGTAGAGCTATTTGGCCACAGTACCAGAAGACATGTTTGGCGAAAACCAAAGACAGCATTTGACCACAAGAACCTGATACCAACTGTAAAGCATGGTGGTGGAAATATTATGGTTTGGGGCAGCTTTGTTGCATCAGGGCCTGGGCAGCTCACCATCATATAATCCACTATGAATTCTTCATTTTACCAGAGGGTGCTTGAGCATAATGTGAGGCCATCTGTCGGAGAGTTGAAGCTCAACCGAAAGTGGACCTTGCAACATGACAATGACCCTAAACATACAAGTAAATCCACCAAGGAATGGCTGAAAAGAAAGAAATGGAGGGTTCTGGAATGGCCAAGTTAAAGCCCGGATCTAAATCCCATCGAGATGTTGTGGGGGGGATTTGAAACGAGCTGTGCATACAAGAAACCCCACAAACATCGCACAGCTGAAAGAATTCTGCATGGAGGAGTGGGCAAAAATTTCTCCCAGTCGATGTCAGAGACTGGTTGACAGTTATAAGAAACGCGTAATTGAGGTTGTTTCTGCCAAGGGGGACAATACCACCTATTCGAGCCAAGGGTGTACTTACTTTTTCCACATGCGAAATTTGCATTTACGTTTATTTAAATTATACAATGGACTACAAAATGTAAATGTTTCATGATATTTGTTATATTATATTGTAGCGGCTACCGCTGGGTTTTCACAATTGCCTTGCACCTATCAAGGACGCGGAGCGATCACCATGCCGGGCTTGTCCAGGACGCCCGGGCAGGCTCGCCCTCAACTTGCCAGGCCGCAGCCAGGATGCTGGGCCACGCCCCCTCTCGCCTTTCCTGGGCAAACGCTCCGGGATAATATGTATATATATTGCTGCCCGATAAACGGGCTTTTCAGAGTGCCTGAGTGTTCGGTTTGAATAAAGCAACTCGGATGAATTCCAGCTTTTTGTCACGTCCATTCTTCCGATCGACGTGGGAGCCCCAGCTCCTTCATTGGTGACCTACCGACATGGACACGGCAGTCGCCCTTCAACTGCCTACCTTCTGGGAGGCTCACGCGGCGGTTTGGTTCGCACAGGCGGATTCCCTGTTCGCCCTGCGGGGCATCACGGCCGACGACACCCGCTTCCACCATGTGGTAGCAGCGCTCGGTTCGGCCACCGCGGCCCGCGCCCTGAGCCTCCTCGAGAGCCCGCCAGCCGCTGACAAATACGGCGCGATTAAGAAGCTTCTCCTTGATGCTTTCGCCCTCCCATCAGCGGAACGCGCACGGCGCCTGCTCGACCTGCCCGAGCTCGGCGACACGCGCCCTTCCGAGCGAATGGACTACATGCTTTCACTGCTCGGCGAGCACTCTCCGGCATTCCTGTTCCGGGAGCTGTTCCTCCGTCAGCTGCCTAACCCGGTACGCCTCGCCCTGGCAAGCACGACGATCACAGATCCCCGGGCCCTTGCCAGAGAAGCCGACAAGATCTCCTCCGCAGGCCAGCGCATCGCAGCGGCGACATGGGACCCACTGCCGTCCGACGCAACACCCATGGCGCCCGAGCACCCGGCACGGTCGACGACCGAACTGCCGACGCAATTGGCGGCCGCTACACCGAGCCGACCACCTCCAGCACGACGACCGGGGCCTCCACCTGACCAAGCGTGGTGTTACTATCATGCCAGGTTCGGACAGAAGGCCCGGACATGCCGACCCCCGTGCACCTTCGGCAGGCCGGGAAACGGCCGGGCCGGCGTTCATTACCAGCCATGAGCGCCGGCCACACGGGCAACTTACCGTTCATCACGGATAAAGCGTCCGGACGGCGCTTCCTGTGCGACACCGGTGCCCAACTGAGCGTCATACCCGCCTCTGACCAGGACAGGCAGTCCGCGGCTTGCGGCCCCTCCTTGGTTGCGGCCAACGGATCGACCATCCGCACCTTCGGCCCGCGCAACGTCACCCTCTGCTTCGGCGGCCAACGCTTTGCTTGGACGTTTGTAACCGCAAACGTGCCCATGGCTCTGCTAGGCGCCGACTTCCTCTGCGCACACGGACTGCTGGTGGACGTCCAACGGCGTCGTTTAATCAACGCCGAAACCTTCAGCTCCCTGGTATGCACATTGAGCAGCTCCGCGCCGACCGAGCTGGCATGCGCCGTCCCGGCGGCGAACGAGTTTGCTCGCCTGCTCACGGAGTTCCCGGCCCTCACGCGGCCGACGTTTTCGGCCGTCGCAGTACGGCATGGGATCGAGCACCACATACCAACCACGGGCCCGCCGGTCTACGCCAGGGCCCGCCGCCTCGACCCAGCCAAGCTCGCCGTGGCGAAGGCCGAATTCGACGCGTTGGAGCACCTCGGCATCGTGCGACGCTCCGATAGCACGTGGGCCTCGCCACTGCACATCGTGCCAAAGCCGGGGGGTGGATGGCGCCCGTGTGGCGACTACCGCCGTCTCAATGATGCTACCACCCCCGACAGGTACCCGATCCCGCATATCCAAGACTTCTCCGCCCGTCTGGCGGGACGGGTCATTTTTTCGAAAATTGATCTCATACGGGGATATCACCAGGTACCTGTCAGGGCGGCCGACGTCCCTAAAACGGCAGTCATAACGCCGTTCGGCTTATTCGAATTCTTTCGGATGCCGTTTGGTCTCAAGAACGCGGCTCAGGCGTTCCAGCGCTTGATGGACGGCGTGCTGCGTGACCTGCCGTTCCTTTTCGTTTACATGGACGACATCCTCGTCGCCAGCACGTCCCGGGCCGAGCACCTCCTCCACCTCCGAACACTGTTCGGGCGCCTCAGCGAGCACGGCCTCATCGTCAACCCGGCCAAATGCCACTTCGGCACGACGGCCGTTGATTTTTTGGGCCACCACATCACCAAGAACGGGGCCGTGCCGCTGCCAACCAAGGTCGAGGCCATCACCACGTTCCCGCGTCCCCGCACCATAAAGGCCCTGCAGGAATTCCTGGGGATGGTGAATTTTTATCACCGCTTCGTGCCCCGCGCTGCTCAACTCATGCGGCCCCTCTACGAAGCCCTCCGGGGCAAGCCGGCCAAGCACGACATCGCCTGGTCCGCAGCAATGGATGCGGCCTTCCAAAGCTCAAAGCGGGCCCTCGCCGACGCAACACTGCTTGCTCACCCGGTGCTCAACGCTCCCATCGCCCTCACCACGGATGCCTCCGACTACGCGGTGGGCGCCGTACATGAGCAATGGGTGAACGGGGTTTGGCAGCCACTCGCTTTTTTCAGCCGGCAGCTCCGGCCGAACGAGCTCAAATACAGCACGTTTGACCGGGAGCTCCTCGGTCTACACCTGGCCGTCCGCCATTTCCGCCACCTCCTGGAGGGCCGACCTTTCACGGCGTTCGTCGACCACAAGCCGTTGGTTTACGCCATGGCCAAGGTCGCGGAGCCGTGGTCGGCCCGCCAACAGCGCCACCTCTCCGCCGTGTCGGAGTTTACCACGGACATCCGGCACGTCGCCGGCAAAAACAACGCCGTGGCCGACTGTCTTTCCCGGGCCAGCGCGAACGCGGTCCACCTGGGCGTGGACTTTGCGCTTATGGCGGCGGACCAAACCACCGACACCACGGTGCAAGCCCTCCGGGCGGCGGACACGGGCCTCCGCCTGGCCGACATCCCCTTCGCGGACACTGTCCTGCTCTGCGACGTCTCCCAAGGCCAGCCTCGCCCCATCGTGCCTGTCACCTGGCAACGCCGCATCTTCGCCTCCCTCCACGGCCTTTCCCACCCGGGCCGGAAAGCTTCCCAGAAGCTGGTGTCGGTGCGATTCGTCTGGCACGGCCTTCGTCGGGACGTCCGCGATTGGACCAGCACCTGCACGGCCTGCCAACGGGCCAAGGTCCACCGACACACCCAGGCCCCGCTGGCACCTTTCACCGTGCCCGAACGACGTTTCGACCACGTCAACGTGGATCTGGTGGGCCCCCTCCCCCCGTCACGGGGGTTCACACACCTGCTCACCATGGTGGACAGGACCACCAGGTGGCCGGAGGCCGTTCCCCTCGTCTCCACCACCACCGCTGACGTGGCGCAGGCTTTCATCGCCACCTGGGTCGCCCGCTTCAGCGCACCGGCGGACATCTCGTCAGACCGCGGACCACAGTTCACCTCCGAGCTGTGGGGCGCGGTCGCCCGCAACCTGGGGGTCAAGCTCCACCGTACTACGGCCTACCACTCCCAAGCAAACGGGTTGTGCGAGCGATTCCACCGCTCCATGAAGGCCGCGCTCATGGCCGGCCTTCAAGACGGCGGTTGGGCCGACCGGCTACCGTGGGTCCTTTTGGGTCTCCGCACGGCCCCCAAGGAGGACCTCCAGGCATCCACCGCCGAGCTTGTCTATGGCCAGGCGCTACGCGTCCTGGGCGAATTCGTGCCCGACGCTACCAGTCCCTGGTCCGCAGCTCACCAGCGCTCGGACCTCCAGGAGGCCGCCCGACGGTTTGCCCCCGTGCCAACATCCCACCACGGTGACCCCCAGTCCTACGTCCCCCCAGCACTTCGCACAGCGGAGTATGTTTTTGTGCATCACGACGCACATCGGGGCCACTCCGGCCGCCGTACGACGGGCCCTTCCGGGTGCTGCGACGGGACGACAAGTCGTTCGTCATCGACATCGGCGGCAGGTCGGACCGGATTGCGGTGGACCGCCTCAAGCCGGCGCACATGGACGTCGACCACCCACCACGGGTGGCCCTTCCGCCGCGGCGAGGCCACCCCCCGTCCACGGTGCCCCCCACTCGACCGCCCACCACCACACCGGACCCCCTCCCACGACCCGCCAGGGGTCGCTTCGGCCGGGTCATCAGGACCCCCCTCAAATTGACCCTGCCAGTGCAAGTCGATTCTGGGGGGACGTGTGTAGCGGCTACCGCTGGGTTTTCACAATCGCCTTGCACCTATCAAGGACGCGGAGCGATCACCATGCCGGGCTCGTCCAGGACGCCCGGGCAGGCCCGCCCTCAACTTGCCAGGCCGCAGCCAGGACGCTGGGCCACGCCCCCTCTCGCCTTTCCTGGGCAAACGCTCCGGGATAATATGTATATATATTGCTGCCCGATAAACGGGCTTTTCAGAGTGCCTGAGTGTTTGGTTTGAATAAAGCAACTCGGATGAATTCCAGCTTTTTGTCGCGTCCATTCTTCCGATCGACGTGGGAGCCCCAGCTCCTTCAATATCACCTTTATCTATCAATATTGTTGAAATGAAGATCAAATAGCTGTATGTTGAAATATGTTGAAAAAGTCAAAACTTTACATGGGGTGTACTTACTTTTTCACGTGACTGTGTATATATATAAATGTATAAAACACTATATCTCAAAAAGTTATGGATTGATTCGGCCAAAAGTTGGTGGACTGTTTGGGTGTATGACAAGGACGAATGGATTCGTTTTTGGGGAAGATACAAATCCAGATACTAGAGTTTTCTAATTTTAAAGAAATTATTCACAATTGAGAGAGAGGGCAAAACAAAAACGATATACAAAGAGCGCAATATCTCAAGACGTTGTGGACGAATTCAGACGAAAAATGGTGGATGAGTTGGGTAGGTGATGAGAACAAGCCGATGAGATTTTGGAGGTCCGGATCCAGATCCAAAGTGGGATACAAAATGTAAACTATTCATCCTGGAGGAGATGTGCGCTCTATCGAATGCCGTTCTTGTAACCTATGGAAATATGGTGACTTTTTACCCTACCTCTACTCCCATGCATGCACACAATGTACAAAAACAGTCTTTAACTTCCTTTCCTCTGTACAAAGTATGCTTTGGAACTTTGGCTTTACAATCTTATTCCATATTACCACTGGAACGTCACCTGCAACTGCTAAAGCTTCAGACAAACAAAGTACTGTATTGTTTTCTCCTAACAGAACAAAGTATTTTGTAAGTTGGGATTCATTTGAGAAAGTCTTTATAGAAAAACTATGACAAAGAAAACGTTTTGTTGATAAATAAATAATTTATCAAATGAATACTGCTTTCTGAAAATGAGACATATATGCATTGGTTCATAGATTTGTCCTCACCTTTTTCTTCCTTTGTATCTGCAAGGATCATCATAGGTATACCAATGGCCGAGGATGCAGTCCAGATGGCAACGTTGATGAGTTTAGCTTTCGCTGCTGTGCGGTAGTGCATGGCACGTATAGGGTGGCAGACTGCGATATACCGGTCCACACTCATGGCTGTGACCGTGTAGATGCTGGTGAACATATTGTAGTAATCTATGGAGATGATTATCTTGCACAACATGCGTCCAAATGGCCATGATTTCAGGAGTATTTGTGCACTCTGAAAAGGCAGAGGGCTGGTCACCAGGGCATCTGCCAATGCCAAGTTGAAGATGTAAATGTTTGTCGCCGTTTTCATCTTTGTGTATCTGTGGGTATTCATTTGGATTGGAGGGGGTGGGGATTTTAGGAAAAAGAAAAAAAAACAAGAGGACGTCATGCAGAGCATGCATGATACTTGCAAAATCCAACCCCCCCCCCCCAAAAAAAAGAATTGCCATGGATCCATCAAATTGTCCATTTCATTAAGATTAAAATTGGCAATCTTAATCAAAGCTTGGGTCAATCGGATTAAAATTGATGATTTTTCAGATGAAAATTGATATTAGAAGTTTGACCTTGAATTAACCATTGACCTTTTGACTTTAAAAGAGTTGGTTTCCCAATTCAGTGAGGCACTATGCAATTGCTGGTTAGTTTTCAAGTTAATAGGATGAAAATTGATGATTTTTCAGATGAAAATTGATTATTTTAGAAGTTTGACCTTGAGTTGAGTTTTGACCTTTTGACCTTAAACATAGTTGGTTTCCCAATTCAGTGAGGCATTGTGCAATTGATATATAATTTTGCAAGTCAATCGGATGGAAAATGGCAATTTTATGAGTATGACCTTTGACCTTTGACCTCAAAATCAATAGGCTTCTTCCTTATGATCAACTCTCCCATCTGGTGAAGTTTAGTGAAGATCAGTTTAAAATTGTGACCTGTAGGAGATTGACAGACAAACCGAGAGACAGAATAACGCACAAGACCAACCAATATACTTGAGAAATCTTCGATTTTGCAAGTAATAATGGAGTGGGATTGGTGGATCACTTGAAGACAAAAGATGAGAAATGAAGGCAGAAGGAACAATATTATGCTAAATGCATTTATGGTTAGAACAATATTGCTTTAAAATGAGGTGAGTGGGAAGATGGGGAGCAGTGTTATTGTTAAAATGGCAAAGATTTGCAAAGGATGATTTTCTTCTAAAAGTATATCAAGGTGGTGGGATATCTCAGCAGTCGCATCCCAGTTTCTGAGCTATCTGCTCTTGGGTTTGATCCCAAGCTATCTGCTCCTGCACCTACTAATCCAGATCCCACTGTAATCTGGATTAATAGGTGCAGGGTTCAACAAACAGGGGCATAAACCAGTTGTCTTGCCTACCATGTGGATATTAAAGATCTCATTATATTTCATAATATTAGGCCTTTGGGATAGGAGCACAGCCAAATACAGTCGACTGATAATCATGTAAAAACAACGTAATTAAGGTGAAGGATCCAGCAGGTTTAATTTCCAAACATATACTTACTTACTCCTTATGAAACACACTTGTGCATTATAAAAGTTTGACCTGAGGTTGTCAAGAAATGAAAATCCAAACATCAGGCTGCCTGAGGGTGTGGCTAATGATGTAAATTGTAAATTGTATGTATTATGCCAGAGATGAGGTGAATAAACTAGGAGTACTATGGTGAGCACCATGGCCAAATTCCAAATTCCTGCCCCAACTACTGCTGGCAATGGCAAACCAGCCAGTATGATTAATCCTCGCCAAAACACTTGCTTGGGCAGTGCTGAACCTGCGTTCAAGAACACCAGAAAACAAGGAGATATCTGCAATCACAAAGCGATCACCAAGGGTATATATGCTCCCCAGTGAGCACGATACAATGATGGCTACACTATTTTTCGACTGCCATTATATGACCTTGACCTTCAACTAACCCTAATTTCTCACAACAATGAAGGTATTTATTTATACTAGAAACACCCCCTCTACAGCTGAATTGTAGCACCTTCTCACACCATAACCGGGAGCGCAACTATACAATACACATTTACTTGGAGATTTTGCATCATCTCCCCTCTTGAACCCACGAGACTACAATTTATAACTACTAAAACACCACCCCCCCCCCCCCCGACACTTCCACCTGGGTACCCCCAAAGTACAACCACCAAATTTCAACTTGTTCCGTCCAGTGTTTTAGTAGTGCATACAAGTCAAACATACAAACAAACAGACAATCAAACAAAGAAACAAGAAAGATGTCTATAAACCATATAAAAATAGTTGCCATGCAACAGCAATTTTGACAATTTGACCTATCAAGTGTTAACATGATTGATTGTTATGCAAAAGTAAATTTGGCTGATAAATTTCTATGCAGCCAAGTAGGTGTTTTACATGTTTTGGATGGCCTTGACCTTTGACATTTTCACCTGAAAAACAAAAAAACTGAATTGGTGAACCAATTGGTGAACCAATTCAGTGACCCAAAATGTAAACCATGTTGCCAAAATGTAAACCCAAAACCCAAAATGTAAACCCAAAATGTAAACCATGTTGCCAAAATGTAAACCCAAAACCCAAAATGTAAACCATGTTGCCAAAATGTAAACCCAAAACCCAAAATGTAAACCATGTTGCCAAAATGTAAACCCAAAACCCAAAATGTAAACCATGTTGCCAAAATGTAAACCCAAAACCCAAAATGTAAACCCAAAATGTAAACCATGTTGCCAAAATGTAAACCCAAAACCCAAAATGTAAACCCAAAATGTAAACCATGTTGCCAAAATGTAAACCCAAAACCCAAAATGTAAACCCAAAATGTAAACCATAATTTCAAGTCAATCGGATGAGAATTGACAGTTTTATGTAACCTTGACCTTTGACTTTTGGAGCTAAAAAAAAAAAGGCTTCCAGCATTTGATTGGTGGCCCAATTCAGTGATCCAATATGCAAATTATTTTTAAATTTAAAGTAAATAGAATGAAAATTGACGATTTTAGGTTCCCTTGACCTTTTGACCTCAAGAATAATAAGTTTCTGGATTTTGACTGCTCCTACCAGGTGGTTAAGTTTCATGAAGATTGTTGTAGGACCGCGTGCAACCTGGAGGCAATTGACATGCAGACCGAGAGAATAACAAATCCGACAAACCAATATATTTGGACATCTTCGATTTTGCAAGTGTCTCATCGACCCACAAACCAAATTATATATAGTACGATTCTTTCATTTATCAAGAAGTCAGTTGACTTCTTATGTAGGGATGGGCCGGACTCTCCATTGAATCAATACAACATAGATCCACAAAAAAAGATACCAACATCAAAATTATAAACCTATAAAATTACCTACCAGTCATCTGCAGAAAATTTCCCATCCAATGACATTCATTAAAGTTTGGGATATCATCGCTGAATTTGAAAAATGAGAGACCCAAAAGTGCCCGTTTTTCAATCCTCTTCTCCTACTACTTCTTCTTCTGCTTCTTCTTCTTCTTCTTCGTCTTATTTACTGACAGACAAACTCAAAATTTGTTTAAGCAACCAACTTGGTTTAAACATGAATCGACTACATTTTATCGTGAGAGGGTGCAAACTGATCAACATTTTAATAGCTGGAAAGGATTCCATGAAAACTACATAAAACTGCATTCCATCACAAAGGAATAGGAAGGGATCAAATGTGTGGGCAGGACTATATAGATGTCAATCTGCCTGCCAGAGACATTTTCCCAAGGGTCAATAAGACCTATATGGGTGTGGTTAACGGTGGACTATCATCAGGAAATCAGTAGACTTCATATCCTATGTATTCTGGGTCGGTCCCAGAATGTCCATCGGCTGTCTCTGTGCTGCTTCCCTGTTCGTGCATGGCAGGCAAGAGGCCAATCGACAACAACACACATGTTTCTATAGAGTACGTGCTATTTAGAACGTCAGATCATCTATAAAGTATGTCCAGTCCCATTGCAATGTGAGCATGTCCATAAAGTTTGTACTATAACATTTGTAAATCAGTAATAAAACATATATATATATATATATATATATATATATATATATATATATATATATATATATATATATGTATTTAGTATATATAATTTAGTGCTCGAACCTAATGAGCCAACGCCATGACGTCACCGCCACGTACGTCCGCCTTGATTGCGAAGCTCCGGAAGAGCCATCCCGTAGTACGTCATTAATCATTATAAAGATGTTAATTCAGACATCGTCACAAGTGCATGAAAACTCAGTTACCGACCTGGTTTCGCCATTATTGGGGCATCATCGCAGCGAGCTTCCCACACCCACCTTTCGGTTATATCTATCTATAATTCCAGTAATCTCTGTCTGTACGTCTGTACGTCTGTACGTTTGTTTGTCTGTGACCGCTGTTTCTCGACAACCACGGGTCCGATATACTTTTAACTTGCCAGGTATATTGCTGGGGACCCGAGGATGTGCCTTTTCAAGGTTTCATATTAATCGGACAATTACTTACCGAGCTATGTCCAAAAAACGATTCAACCAATCAGAGAGCAGCGAACGATCGCGTGTGCCGGCGTTGCGAATGGACCAAACCATTCCATTTAAATAGAGGGGGGGGGGGGGGTTCTGTGGTCGTTGCGAATGGACTAAACCATTTCATGTAAATAGAGGGGGGGGATTGTCACTGTACTCGCAAGCCGTTCGCCGTTCGCTTTGGCGTTGCGAATGGACCAAACCATTTCATGTAAATAGAGGGGGGGGGGGATATAATTTTAGATAGATATATAGTACGGGCATATATATAGTACGGGCATGCCCTAGTCTATCTATAATTCCAGTAATCTCTGTCTGTACGTTTGTCTGTGACCGCTGTTTCTCGACAACCACGGGTCCGATATACTTTTAACTTGCCAGGTATATTGCTGGGGACCCGAGGATGTGCCTTTTCAAGGTTTCATATTAATCGGACAATTACTTACCGAGCTATGTCCAAAAAACGATTCAACCAATCAGAGAGCAGCGAACTATCGCGTGTGCCGAACGTGGCGGGCACACTCTGCCTCGGATGGCACATTTGAGAGCGTATTCATTTATTTCACGTTTGCAAACTATGTTGGCGTTAAACTATGTTTTACAACTAATAAAAACGAATTTGCGATTCATTCGCTTTCCTGCGCGTTTGTGCACGCGATGGCGATTTCTTTACCAAACTCCGGAAGCCGTTCGCTTTGGACCAAACCATTGCATGTAAATAGAGGGGGGGGGGATTGTCACCACTCGCAAGCCGTTCGCTTTGGACCAAACCATTTCATGTAAATAGAGGGGGGGGATATAATTTTAGATATAGATATAGTACGGGCATGCCCTAGTACCTGTAATTAGGCGACTCCGTACTGTGAATGCAGAACCGACAGTTAGGTGTCCCATATAGCCCTTGCCGCATCTTATTGGGAGCGATAAGCATCGCCTGCCACACACGGTACATTACCTCTGGTTTCCACCCACTACATGGTCAACTTGGATGTGCATCCACCCAGGTCGGTAACTGTGAGTTTTCATGCACTTGTGACGATGTCTGAATTAACATCTTTACAATGACCTACGACGGGATGGCTCTTCCGGAGCTTTGCAGTCAAGGCGGACTGATGTGGCGGTGACGTCATAACGTTCGCTCATTAGGTTGGAGCACTGAATTAGATATACTAATTTCGTTACTCGCAATCGCTTCCAAGTTGACTCCATGTAGTGGGTGGAAACCAGAGGTAATGTACCGTGTGCGTGGCCGGCGGTGCTTATCGCTCCGACAAGGTGCAGTAAGGGCTGTATGGGGACACCTTATTGGCGGTTCTCCACTCACGGTATGGAGTTAAGTCGCATTATTACTGGTATATATATATATATTAGCTGCGCTCGCCTCACCAAGCGTCGTTACTATGGAACGGGCTTATTTTAGCTGAGGCTAATGACTGTACCTGGGTTTTTTTTTTTTTTTTTTTTTGTATACAAGATCGAGGCTCGTGAAAGAGCGAACATTAATCACACAGAAAGACAAACAGACACATAAAACAAATAACATCGGGAGCGGTAGACAAGATGGGGAGAGAGGGGGAAGGACACAAACACAACATTTGAGAGCAGGGACCGAGAGACATGGAGACATCGAGAGATCTGTGGGAGGGAGAGGGCTTTGGGGGGGAGGCATGTGACGGGGGGGAGGCATGTGAAGGGGGGGGGGGGGGGGGTGGGAGAGGTATAAACATATGGACACTGCCAGGATTTCCAGGAAATAAGTTGGAATTTGCTGTGTTGTCATGATTTACACCAATCATAATACAAACAATTACTTCTTTTTTTTTTCTTTTTTTTTGTATACAAGATCGAGGCTCGTGAAAGAGCTAACATTAATCACACAGAAAGACAAACCGACACATAAAACATATAACATCGGGAGCGGTAGACAAGATGGGGAAAGGACACAAACACAACATTTGAGAGCAGGGACCGAGCGACATCGAGACATCGAGAGATCTGTGGGAGGGAGAGGGCTTTGGGGGGGGGGGCATGGGAAGGAGGGGGGTGGGAGAGGTATGAAACATATGGACACTGGTAGGACTTCCACGAAAGAAGTTGGCATTTCAAACAAGGTGGATCTGGGGTGAATTAGCAGGGGTAGAAAAGATCAAGGTTTTGGATGGGGGAAGATAACAGATGGTGGTGAACAGCTGTTTTAAAGACCTGGAGGGTGGAGTGGGATTGAAGGGAGTGGGGGAGTTTGTTCCAGAGGCGGGAGAAAAGAGGAATGAAAGAGTGAAGGTGAGCAGAGAGCCGAGATTTCGGCAGTTTAACCATCAGAGGGTTGCTGGCAGATCTTGTGCGCCCTGAAGGAATATTTGGGGGACAGAGCACAGAGAGAGAGAGAGAGCTGGGGGAGCAAGGCCGGAGAGGAGTCGGTAGAAGACAGAATTAATTACTTTGTAGTAGAATTACTTTGCACAAATGTATTTGTTGTGTTTGTGATATTACATTTTTATAGGCAATTTAGGTTGAAGATTTAGGTTGAATGTTTTTTATTTTCAAGAAAGAACCTCTTGGCACATACATGGGGGAGGGGTAGGTGCAGACTGGAAGTTTGGGACGATTACACCTCACCACCAAGTAATTCAAAACACCTCACCACCAAGTAATTTAAAACACCTCACCACCAAGTAATTCAAAATACCTCACCACCAGGTAATTCAAAACACCTCACCACCAGGTAATTTAAAACACCTCACCACCAAGTAATTCAAAATACCTCACCACCAAGTAATTCAAAACACCTCACCACCAGGTAATTCAAAACACCTCACCACCAGGTAATTTAAAACACCTCACAGCCATAAAACACGTAATAAAAACACCTCACCACCACGAAATTTAAAAACACCTCACCACCACGAAATTAAAAACACCTCACCACCACAAAATTGAAAACACCTCAGCCAAACACGTAATAAAAACACCTCACAGCCATAAAACACGTAATAAAAACACCTCACAGCCATTAAACACGTAATAAAAATACCTCACAGCCATAAAACACGTAATAAAAATACCTCACCACCACAAAATCAAAAACACCTCAGAGCCATAAAACACGTAATAAAAACACCTCACAGCCATAAAACACGTAATAAAAACACCTCACCACCACGAAATTAAAAACACCTCAGAGCCATAAAACACGTAATAAAAACACCTCACAGCCATAAAACACGTAATAAAAACACCTCACCACCACGAAATTAAAAACACCTCACAGCCATAAAACACGTAATAAAAACACCTAACAGCCATAAAACACGTAATAAAAACACCTCACCACCACGAAATTAAAAACACCTCACAGCCATAAAACACGTAATAAAAACACCTCACAGCCATAAAACACGTAATAAAAACACCTCACCACCACGAAATTAAAAACACCTCAGAGCCATAAAACACGTAATAAAAACACCTCACAGCCATAAAACACGTAATAAAAACACCTCACAGCCATAAAACACGTAATAAAAACACCTCACCACCACGAAATTAAAAACACCTCAGAGTCATAAAACACGTAATAAAAACACCTCACAGCCATAAAACACGTAATAAAAACACCTCACCACCACGAAATTAAAAACACCTCAGAGCCATAAAACACGTAATAAAAACACCTCACAGCCATAAAACACGTAATAAAAACACCTCACCACCACGAAATTAAAAACACCTCACAGCCATAAAACACGTAATAAAAACACCTCACCACCACGAAATTAAAAACACCTCACAGCCATAAAACACATAATAAAAACACCTCACAGCCATAAAACACATAATAAAAACACCTCACAGCCATAAAACACATAATAAAAACACCTCACAGCCATAAAACACGTAATAAAAACACCTCACCACCACGAAATTAAAAACACCTCACAGCCATAAAACACATAATAAAAACACCTCACAGCCATAAAACACATAATAAAAACACCTCACAGCCATAAAACACGTAATAAAAACACCTCACCACCACGAAATTAAAAACACCTCACAGCCATAAAACACGTAATAAAAACGCTTCACGGACATAAAACACGTAATAAAAACACCTCACCACCACGAAATTAAAAACACCTCACAGCCATAAAACACGTAATAAAAACACCTCAGCCATAAAACACACAATAAAAACATCTCACCACCACGAAATGAAAAACATCTCACAGCCATCAAACACGTAATAAAAACACCTCACAGCCATAAAACACGTAATAAAAACACCTCACAGCCATAAAACATGTAATAAAAACACCTCACAGCCATAAAACATGTAATAAAAACACCTCACAGCCATAAGACATGTAATAAAAACACCTTACAGCCATAAAACATGTAATAAAAACACCTTACAGCCATAAAACACGTAATAAAAACACCTCACAGCCATAAAACATGTAATAAAAACACTTCACAGCCATAAAACATGCAATAAAAACACCTCACGGCCATAAAACATGCAATAAAAACACCTCACAGCCATAAAACATGTAATAAAAACACCTCACAGCCATAAAACATGTAATAACTAGAACGGGCACTCGGTAGAGCGCATACCTTCGCCGCAGCTACTGTTCTGTACTTGGCATGGGAGTGTAGGGAACAGAACAGTGAACAGTTTGGTGCTGATTTCATGCAAATCGGATAAGAATTGACCGAGTTATGACAAAAAACGCACATTTTGCAAGGTCGTGACCCCCCTGACCTTTGACCCGATTGCTCCCAAAATCTAATCAAATGTGTCCCGTATAATAACCAATCATCCCACCAAATTTCATGCAATTCGGTTGAATACTTTTTGAGTTATGCGAATAACATACACACACACACACAGACATACAAATAAATACACAGCGATCAAAACATAACCTTCCGCTTTTGCGAAGGTAAAAACACCTCACAGCCATAAAACACGTAATAAAAACACATCACAGCCATAAAACACGTAATAAAAACACCTCACAGCCATAAAACACGTAATAAAAACACCTCACCACCACAAAATTAAAAACACCTCACCACCACAAAATTAAAAACACCTCACAGCATTAAAACACATAATAAAAACACCTTACCACCACGTCATTTAAAAACACCTCACCACCACGAAATTAAAAACAAACCACCATGAAATTGAAAACACCTCACAGCCATAAAACATGTAATAAAAACACCTCACCACCACGAAAATAAAAACACCTCACTACCACTTAATTCAAAATACCTCACCACCACGTGATGCAAAACCACCACGACGTTATTAAAAACACTTCACAACCAAGGAAACAAAAGTTTGAGGGAGTCGTTAAGTGACAACACAGACAATGCCCAAATGTGTAGATATATAGATAAATGACTGTACCTGAGTTGCCGTTTTGTCATGGTTTAAACCAATGATAATTCAAACAATTATTTCGAACAAATGTATTTGTAATATACGTGATATCACATTTTACAAACAATTGAAGTTGAAAACTGAAGTTGAAAAAAAAAAATTCCCCAAAAAATTCCCCCAAAAAATAAATAAATAAATTGGAAAATTTTTCAAAAAAAATACCCTTAGGACATACCGACGGGAGAGATATGTGCATACCAGAAGTTTGGTACGATTTCACAAAAGTTTGAGAAAGTAGTTCAGTGACAACACAAGACAACACACACAGGACAACACAGGACAGGACAGACGCTGCACAGATATATATATATATATATATATATATATATATATATATATATATATATATATATATATATATATATATATATATATATGTATATATATGTATATATATATATATATATATATATATATATATATATATATATATATATATATATATATATATATATACATATATATATATATATATATATATATACAGATATATATATATATATATATATATATATATATATATATATATATATATGTATGTATGTATGTATGTGTGTATGTATGTATGTATGTGTGTAGGAGTTGAGGATAACGAGAGGGCGAGCCGCTTTGTAGCTTGATCAAAGCTCCTTTATTCCAACAGAACTAACCCATACCGGAACTCACACATCTTTTATATCACAACTCACTCTTAAGGGGGCGTGGCTCCAACAACCGAGCGCACGCCACGCCCATACAATCAATAGCCCCACTGGTCCCGTGCCTGTGGATTATGTCCCAATGGGGTAACCCCCACATGCGCCCCCCCAGAATTCAATCGCACGGGCAATGTCCGTTTTCGGGGGTTGAGCTAACTGAGGGGGCTGGTCTAGGTCCAGGTGAGCCGGCTTGAGGCGGTCCACCAAAAGGTGGTCCGGTTTGCCACCGATCTTGACCATGAAGGGCTTGTCCCCGGTCTCCAGAACGTGGGAAGGCCCTCCGCAAGGCACCAGGGCCACGTTAACCTTGTCAAACCGTCGCTCGTGGCGATGCACCTTCGAGCGTTGACACTCGACGCAGGTGTTGGCCCAGTCGCGCACATCCTTCCTGAGCCCGTGCCAAACCAACTTCGCCACCACCAACTTTTGCGACGCCTTCCTGCCTGGGTGAGAAAGACCGTGGACGGCATCGAACACCAGCCGTCTCCAGCTGGTGGGTACGACGGGGCGAGGCTGACCCAAGGAAACGTCGCACAGTAGCGTGGTGCCCGTGTCCTTGAACGGCACGTCAGACAGTCGAAGCCCCGTGACCACCGCCCTGCAGGCCTGGACATCCGGGTCGGAGATCTGATCGGCCGCCATGCGGGCGTAGTTGATGCCAAGGTGAACCGCACCGACTATGGATCGGGAGAGAC
Organism: Myxine glutinosa; assembly: GCF_964187855.1. NCBI lineage: Eukaryota > Metazoa > Chordata > Myxini > Myxiniformes > Myxinidae > Myxine > Myxine glutinosa. Next base: position 141,693,559 of record NC_136263.1, read on the forward strand.
AATCGGCAACCGTATTATCCTCCCCAGCAACATGTTGGATGTGCGTCGTGAACTCGGAAATGAAGGAGAGCTGGCGTTGTTGATGGGCGGACCACGGCTCCGAGACCTTGGCCATGGCAAAAACCAGGGGTTTGTGGTCCACAAACGCCGTGAACAGGCGGGCTTCCAACAGGTAACGGAAGTGTCAGACAGCGAGGTAGAGGCCTAGGAGCTCACGATTGAAGGTACTTTACTTTCGTTCGTTAGGGCGGAGCTGCCGGCTAAAAGAAAGCAAGTGGCTGCCACGCCCCATTGACCACGACCCACTGCTCGTGCATGGCGCCAACTGCGTCGTCCGAAGCATCCGTGGTAAGAGCAATCGGTGCATCGGGTGATGGATGCGCCAGCATCGTTGCGCTGGCAAGGGCCAGTTTAGCATCCATGAAAGCCTTAGCCATCTTCTCGGTCCAGTCAATGGTGCGTTTGGTAGGCTTGCCCTTGAGGGCCTCATAAAGGGGCCGCATGAGCTGGGCCGCATGGGGCATGAAACGATGGTAAAAATTCACCATGCCCAAAAACTCCTGCAGGGCCTTGATGGTGAGGGGGCGTGGAAAACCCTTCACAGCCTCCACTTTAGACGGCAGTGGGACGGCCCCCTCCCTCGTGATGCGGTGACCGAGAAAGTCAATTGAAGCCACCCCGAACAAGCACTTGGCTGGGTTAATGATATGGCCGTGCTGACTGAGGCGTTCAAAGAGCGCTCGGAGGTGAAGCATGTGCTCCGTCCTGCAAGCGCTGGCGATGAGGATATCGTCCAGGTAGACGAACAGAAACGGCAAATCCCGCAACATGCTGTCCATCAGGCGCTGGAAAGCCTGGGCAGCGTTTTTGAGCCCGAAAGGCATACGGAGGAATTCGAAAAGCCCGAACGGTGTAATCACCGCGCTCTTAGGATCATCCTGCGGCCGGACGGGGACCTGGTGGTAACCACGAACGAGGTCCACCTTAGAAAAAAAACTTTACCGGCCAAGCGGGCAGAAAAATCCTGGATGTGCGGGATTGGGTAGCAGTCAGGGGTAGTGGCGTCATTAAGGCGGCGATAATCCCTGCACGGGCGCCAACTGCCACCGGCTTCGGCGCAATGTGGAGAGGCGAGGCCCACGGGCTGTCGGACCATCGCACGATGCCAAGACGCTCCAATGTGTCAAACTCCGCCTTTGCGATAGCGAGTTTCCCCGGGTCGAACCCGGGCGTAGACAGGCGGGCCGGTGGTCGGAATGTGATGCTCCACCCCGTGCTTGATGGCATCGGCAGAAAAGGTGGGCCGTGTAAGGGCCGGGAACTCGGTGAGGAGGCGGGCAAACTCATCGGAGGTCGAGAGCGTGCACGCAAGCCTCGTCGAGGCAGACCCGCTCAGTGAGCATGGAAGAGAACTGAATGTCTCCGCATGAATGAGCCGCCGATTTTTAACATACACCAATAGGCCGTTGACACAGAGGAAATCAGCGCCCAGCAAGGGGGTGGACACCCTCGCCGTGACAAAATCCTATATAAACTGCTGCCCGCCCAAGCACAGTGCCACGGTTTGCCAAAAGTCTGAATAGCACTGCCATTGGCGGCTTCCATGGCGGTGCCATGACTGCCGGCCTCCCGGTCCGATGCTGACGCAGGTAGAACACTCACCTGGGCACCTGTGTCGCAGAGGAAACGACGTCCGGAGTTGGTGTCTGAAATGAACAACAAACTGCCCGAACGGCCGACGCTCATGGCAGTTAACAAGCGCCGGCCATCTCGTTTCCCGACTTGCTGAAGCTGAAGGGTGGCCGGCATGCCTTGGCCGTGGAACCAAACCTTGCGTGGTAAAAGCACAAGCCTGGGGCTTTCCGCCGCTGGGCCGTAATGGCGGCCACGACGGCGTCCGCCAGCGGCGCAGGCTCGATGGGGCCAGGGTCCCATGCGGCCACACTACATTGCTGTCTGGCGGAGAAATACTTGTCTGCTTCCCTGGCCAGGGTGCGGAAATCCTTAACAGAAGAGTTGGCCAGGGCTGTCTGTACCTGACCTGGCAGCTGTTGCAGGAACAGTTCTTTGAAGAGGAAACATGGTCGGTGGCTGCCCAGGAGAGACAACATGTGGTCCATGAGCTCCGACGGCTTGGAGTCGCCCAGCCCAGGTAGAGAAAGTAGTTCGCGGGCACGCTCGGCCTCAGTGAGCTCGAAGGTTATGAGCAGCAGCGCCTTTCATGTCTCGTACTTGCGATCCTTCGGAGGATCCTGAAGAAGGCTCACCACTCTGTTCGCAGTGGAGCCGCTGAGCGCAGACACGACATAATAATACTTCGTGTCGTCCGCAGAAATGTTCCGAATGGCGAATTGGGCCTCAGCTTGTGTGAACCAAACGGCCGCTTGTCGTTCCCAAAACTCCGGCAGTTTAATCGAAACTGCGCTTGTCGCCATGTTCGTTTGAAGCCCCGAAAACGTTTGGGAGCAAGACGGGGTCACCAATGTAGGAGTTGCAGATAACGAGAGGGCGAGCCGCTTTATAGCTTGATCTAAGCTCCTTTATTCCAACAGAACTAACCCATACCGGAACTCACGCATCTTTTATATCACAACTCACTCTTAAGGGGGCGTGGCTCCAACAACCGAGCGCACGCCACGCCCATACAATCAATAGCCCCACTGGTCCAGTGCCTGTGGATTATGTCCCAATGGGGTAACCCCCACATATGTATATATATATATATATATTTTTTTTTAAACAATAAAATAGACATTCCGAAGCTTTTTGGTTCACTCTCATCATAGTCAGGGCCCTTAGGGATATTTTGGTTCAAATTCTTCCAAAAGCATCAAATTTGGCGCAGGTGTTGCCCATGCCATACTCTTTCGATTTTTGACGGGCGCCAAGGGCGGTATGATCCGGGGACCATACCGGTCCATCCCGCCATGTCACCTGACCTATGACGTCATAATTAGGATATGCATCCAATCGCATGGCGTACTATAAGTGGTCAAAGTTCAAAATGAATCGATCGAAGAATGAAGACAGGGATCCATTTTTAAGGTTTTCATAAAATCCAATATGGCCGCCAGGTCACATGACCTATGACGTCATATTTATGACATGTATACAATCATGTATACATGAACCCGGATCATGATCGCACAAAAATTAAACACAAGGATATGGCATACAGTTCATAAAACATCAAAATCCGTACCTTTGTAATTAGACTGATGAACTGCATATGCCTGAAAATTAGGAAATAGACATGTAAATATTTCCTCTAATTGTCAAAAATAAGGTCAGAGTTCGATTACCCAACCCAGAAACATGAAATGGTGAACCTCGCGTAAATCTTGACAAAAAACTCAAAAACCGACATGTTTGACTCAAAAATGACTTTTAGATGACCTTGAGGGTTGACGTTGACCTCGAATCATCAAAATAACATCATAATTGGATTCCTCGACCTCGAAAACCCCTGAAAAGTGGTATCATACATGATTCCAACCCTTTTGGTTATTTAACTGATTTTCCTCTAATCCGGGTGGTGGCCATTTAGTATTTCGCCAATATGGGGCCCCCGGGGGGGGGGGGGGCGCCCGTCTTGGCGCCCGTCAAAAATCGAAAGAGTATGGCATGGGCAACATCTGGGCCAAATTTGGTGCTTTTGGAAGAATTTGAACCAAACGGCCCCAAAATATCCCTAAGGGCCCTGACCATCAGGGAAAGAAACGCGAACAGCATGAAGCAGTAACAGAAACCACGTTTTATAGACAACAAGGTAAGAAACTCAGTGCTCATTGGTTGTTACAGGAGGCAACGAGTAACCAATAACATAGGAGGATGGATCATCCGTCGACGATTCGCCATTGTTGATCCACGGAGTTAGCATGGTCAGAACAAACACAATGTACGCACAAATCCCTTTTCTCGACAGAGTATTGGGTCATTAGACCTGATAAATGTTGCCTCCATTATGCAGAGTTGTGAAACACTGTTTGCCTTGCTCAATGTTCGGAACAAACTTTCATTGTATTGATCTGAACACTGAGGATTACTCAAAATATGAGTTCAAATTGCAGAAGCACAGGGAACAGCAGCCATACTTTGTACATTCCCACATGTCCGTCATGGTCGTCTTTGTCCGGTTGGTAAATGTTGTCAGACAATCAAAGGGACGTGCTGTTTCATGCGATCCGTCAATCGCAGAGATGTACCGCCCACGTACCGAGCTCCGCATCAGCACATGTACTCGTAAACAACATTGCTGGTTTGAATGGTGGGCAATACATGCTTCTGGGTTGATGGAAGCAATCTAGGAGTAGTGAAAATTACTCGTGGTTGAACAGCATGGTAGAAATTGTAAACCGTTTGTTTAATTTGGTTCTCGAACCGTTGATACACTTTTCCTTTCCAGGGTAAACGCAGATACACCGGACATCTATCAGGTCCAACTGTTTTGACATTTGACTGCCTAAGGAAGTTGTGCAAGTATCTGTTAATGACTTGCTCGGGATATCCATCATCAAGGAGGATCGTCCTAATGGTCAGGACTTCCTGGGGGAGTTTGCCTGCTGAGCAAATCTTCATTGCTCGATTGACCAAAGTGCGAATTAGACCAATCTTGTACCTAGTGGGACTACAGTATAAGAATCCCATCTAGTATACTGCCAGTAAGAACCATAAGATCCTTAAGAGCCCTAAGATCCTCAAGACCCCTTAGACCCTCAAGGCCCCTCTTACCAGTAAGACCCTTTCAACACTTTAGACACCTTTAGATCCCTTAACCCTTTCGACGTTTTATACCCGTTAGACCCCCATAATCTTTAGACTTTTATACCCCTGAAGCCCCTTTATACCCCTTAGACCTTAAATCCTTCAGACAGATTAGACAGCTTCCCCTTGACAATTTAGAGCTTTAGACCCCTTTTTACATGCTTCAGAGATTAGACCCTTTATATCCCTTAGACACAACTATTATTGAAATGTACCCTTTAGAAGTTTAGACCATCTAGAACCTTTTAATTGCACACCACACACACATCTATTGCAAACACACACACCACACACACATCTACAGTCTTCTTGCAAAACACAGACTAGACCTTTTTTTTCCAGCAAGTAATGCACAAACTCGACTTGGGGGGGAGGGTACTCTGCGAGTGGTTAATGAAGGTGCCCTTGTCACATACTCTTGGTAAAACACTTTGGAACCAGAAATTACATTACATCAATTTAGTCACTAAATTAGCTTCAGCAAAGATTGTACTCTACTTCAAATTCCTCTTCTGTACTCATACTATTCCACCCGAAAGAGTGGAGGGGAAGAGGGGGGACTGTTCGTGTTTAATACAAGACAAATCCTAAGAAAAGAAATCCATGCAATAACAATGATATTCTCCAGCATGTAAAAACATTTCTAAAATAAAGTAAAGAAACAAGTACGAAAAAGACTTTAAACTAGAACGACATTCGGTAGAGTGGATACCTCTACCAGGCTGAACAGTTTACATTTTGTATCCCACTTGTTCTTGTCACCTACCCAACTCATCCACCACGTTTAGTCCGAATCCATCTGTTACTGTTTGAGGCATCGTGCTCAAACAAATGGAATTTGTGCGTACATCGTACACGGAGAGGGAAGCACACTCTTTGCGGTACGATGTTGTTTTTTGACTCTGTCTCTCAATGGTAAAGAATCACTTAAATTACTGAACATAACATCTGACCTTTGACCTCTTCACCCAAAAATCTAATGAGTTCATCTTTACATCATAATACATACTTGTACCAAGTTTGATTTAAATCCCTTTGGCTGTACAAAAGTATCACATTTTTACCTGACGTGACCTCTGACCTTTGACCACTTGATGTCGAAATCTAATCAGTTAATCTTTGCATCATCATATATACCTACACCAAGTTTTGTGAAAAACCCATCACTGGCTCACAAGTTTGTGCGGTAACGCTACTTTTTACCGAATGGGATGTATGACCTTTGCTCTTTGACCTCTTGACCTCTTGACCTCTAAGTCTCATCAGTTTATCTTTACATCATTACACAGTACATGCTTGTACCAAGTTTGACTTGGATCCCTTCAACCGTTCTTAAGTTATTGCAGTAACGAAAACTTCTCACGGATGGATGGACAGCAATAACAACCCAAAAACATAACCTCTGTCCACCTCCGGTGGTGGAGGTAAAATGCAAGGGGATGTTGGGATGTTACTCCAAAAAGTATGTAAACAAGGTAGGGATGGTCACAATAAATTATCATATGAAACCATCCCTACATCTTTCTTTGAATAATGGTTGGCCCTTGAAAAGACTGTGTGTGTGTGTGTGTGTGTGTGTGTGTGTGTGTGTGTGTGTGTGTGTGTGTGTGTGTGTGTGTGTGTGTGTGTGTGTGTGTGTGTGTGTGTGTGTGTATGTGTGTGTGTGTGTGTGTGTGTGTGTATATATATATATAAATTACATGGGTGATGTAAAACAATTGCTGATACCAAATTTTGTTGATACCAAGTAAATGGAAGTAAGCTCATATAGGGGTGATTAATCAAAACAGTCTTAGTAGAAGTCATTTTCCATGTATAACCGAGTTTAAAAGGAAATATAATCCAGATAAAAGTAGGTTTTTTTGTTTGTTTTTGAATACAGAATCGAGGCTCGTGTAAGAGCGAACACATTGAACATGAAAACATGCACAGACACATAAAACATGCAATGAAGGGAGCGGGAAACAAGAGGGGGAGAGAGGGAAGCACACAAGCACAACAACCGTAGAGAACAGGGACGAAGCTAGATCTGTGGAAGGGAGAGGGCTGGGGGAAAAGGGAGGGGTACACGGTGTAAAGCAAATGAACACAACTCGGAATTTCAGGAAAGAAGTTGGGGGTTGAAAGCGGCGGATTTGGGGTGTTTTAACAGGGGTAGAAAAGATCAAGGATTTTGGATGGGGGAAGATAAGAGATGGTGGTGAACAGCTGTTTTAAAGACCTGGAGGGATGAAAGGGATTGAAGAGAGTGTGGGAGTGTGTTTGTTTAAGAGACGGGAGAAAAGAGGAATGAAGGAGTGAAGGTGAGCAGAGAGTCTTGATTTTGGCAGTTTAACCATATAAGATGGTTGCAGGCAGATCTTGTGCGTCCTGCAGGAATATTTGGGGGACAGAGCACAGAGAGAGCTGGGGGAGCAAGGCCGGAGAGGAGTCGGTAGAAGACGGAAAGACCACCAACCTGCCTGCGGTGAGTGAGTGAGAGGCCCTTGGAGTTAGCTTCATTGTGGGAGATTCCAATGATTCTGAAAGCTTTGGTTTCAACAGCGTGAAGATGAGCTAGGTGTGAGGCAGGAGCACCGGTCCAGGGGGGCGGGGGGGGGGGAGCAGTACTCCATTGAGCTGCGGATGAAAGCCTTGTATGTGGTGAGGAGATCAGATGTGCCAAGGAAGGACTTCGCACGACGGAGGATGCCCAGTCGGCGACTGGCTTTGGAGGCCAGATTTGAAATATGGTTTTCCCAGGAAAGAGTTTTTGTAGTTTCTGTACCCATCAAGGGTAGTTGATGGAATTAAATTGTATGGGGTTTAATGGGACGGGAAGTCCAGAGAACAACAAATAACCCCATGAATGAATGGTGTCCCCTGAAACAAAATGAAACAAAAAAACATGAAACAAATAATCCCGGAAAAACCTCCCAGAGTTGGAATGCCATAATGTCATCGAGTTGGTGACGTTTAAAAAAAATGTCAATTTTCAACTTGGTTGAATGAAATAAATGGAGGAATTGTAATTAAATTTAGATGCCGTGAGAAATATTGTAAGATGTTGGTAAATAAGCCTACAATTTGTGTGAAGTGATGAGAAAAAGAGAGACATAGAGAGACAGATAGTGTCGTTTTATTTGTGAAGACTAATCTATATAATAATACCGTAAGGACTCGACTTTGTTATCCCTTTTACGCCGCACCCAGTGAACCGATGCCCACGGCACTAATGGATTTACGATCTACGAACCGCGCTCTTTGTTTATCACGTACAGCCAGACTCGAAAAATCTGAATTAGTCGACTTTGGGGCCCAAAAGCATCCGATTAACGGCCGATACGACGCCATCGTATTGGCGTCTGCTGGGCGAAGGCGATGCGAGCCGTCCGCTGATTGGACAGTCGAGTGGTGTCATTAAATAATGGGCCGTGCTTACTGCTTACTGATATTTATCTGAAACTTGCAAATGGGCATGTATTGCAAAGCAATTTTCCTTCTTATATTGTCCAAGTCTAAAATACACACCCACACACACACATAAATCAGCTGATCGTCAAATCTGCATTCCCTACAACCAGTGATTACAGGTTTAAAAAATGATTTTGTGACGTATTGACTCAACGATGTAAATAGGAAAGCATTAATTTAATTATTTCCTTCTTATTCTGTAAAAGCGGCCTCGACGGTATAGTGTGCGATTGCCAAAAGCAGGTTCTTATTTTGACAATCGTTAGTCGGACAATAAATACTTACGGAATATTAAATGAAAAAAAATGTTTCTTTCTTGAATATTTTAAAGCGTTTTGTTTTTCATTCCACATGGTGTGTTTCTTCCCTCCCTCTGTGGACAACCAAGTGCCGGCTTCCGGTGGTAGTATAATCCTCTGTAGCAGTGTAGGGTTTTATGAGCCAATGATTATGGTGCGGCACATGTCGAGTCACAGCAGGATTTTATGAAACGCCATTTGAAGTTGTGAAAAAGGTCAGAGTACCTGCTAACATGTCAAGCTACAGCAGGGCGGCGCAGGTCAGTTATAGTTAATCAATGGATCAATGAGAATGTCCTTTACTGTACGTACTGTACTTTACCACATCGGTTAGAAACGCTGCCGCAGGAGATCTCCGATGGTCTTTACTTTCGCTTCTGTTTTGGATTCGGTTCACGCCTCCTGATACCTCGCAGGTGTGATGTCGCATCAGAGGACGTTAAGCCAGCTGTCTCATCTGATTGGACAGTCGAAGGCGACAGCAAGCCGTCCACTGAGTGGACAATCCAGAGCATGCATTTGTGCCGGTGTCGGCGATCGTTGTTCATATACGCACTCTTCATTCTCATCTTTCTTCCTAACTCTTACTCGGACAAGCAAATCCCCTATGCCATCCATAATGGTACACTCTATCCATACACCACATCCTCCCTTCCGTGGATGTTCCACGGGTTTCGGCTAGTCTATATAATAATAGCGTAAGGACTCGACTTTGTTATCCCTTTTACGCCGCACCCAGTGACCCGATGCCCACGGCACTAATGGATTTACGATCTACGAACCGCGCTCTTTGTTTATCACGTACAGACATACTCGAAAAATCTGAATGAGCCGACGTTGGGGCCCAAAAGCATCCGATTAACTGCCGATACGACGCCATCTTATGACGCCATCGTATTGGCGTCTGCTGGGCGAAGGCAAGCGAGCCGTCCGCTGATTGGACAGTCGAGTGGTGTGAACATGGGTGGTTTGAACCAAATGGTCTTTTTATTTCCTTGAACATTTTAAATTAGGATATACATAAGGAAACGTCTTTATCGTCATTTTAATAAAGTTAAATGGAGTGACGTTGCGATACTCGGGGTGCGTTGCATAAATCCTCGTAACTCAGAGAGGTGTAGCAGGTGGCGAGACATAAGGAAGCTTAAAGATAACGAGCTGAAAACAGATGAACGATATGTCAATCTCTTTCTACACCGAACGGAAATAAAAGTATGAGAGCGGGAAGGCATGGCCTGAGCACTTCGAGCAGAGAGGACTGATTGGACATAACTTAAAGAGAAAAAATTGGAGCTTAACGGAAGAAGAAGATCCCATGAGCGCTCCCCTATGCCATCCATAATGGTACACTCTATCCATACACCACATCCTCCCTTCCATGGATGTTCCACGGGTTTCACGTCTTTATCGTCATTTTAATAAAGTTAAATGGAGTGACGTTGCGATACTCGGGGTGCGTTGCATAAATCCTCGTAACTCAGAGAGGTGTAGCAGGTGGTGAGATGTAAGGAAGCTTAAAGATAACGAGCTGAGAACAGACGAACGACATGTCAATCTCTTTCTACACCGAACGGAAATAAAAGTATGAGAGCGGGAAGGCATGGCCTGAGCACTTTGAGCAGAGGACTGATTGGACTTAACTTAAAGAGAAATAATTGGAGCTTAACGGAAGAAGAAGATCCCATGAGTGCTCCCCTATGCCATCCATAATGATACACTCTATCCATACACCACATCCTCCTTTCCGTGGATGTTCCACGGGTTTCGGCTAGTCGATATAATAATAGCGTAAGGACTCGACTTTGTTATCCCTTTTACGCCGCACCCATTGAGCCGTTGCCCACGGCACTAATGGATTTACGATCTATGAACCGCACTCTGTGTTTATCACGTACAGCCATACTCGGAAAATCGGAATTAGCCGACATTGGGACCCAAAAGCATCCGATTAACTGCCGATACGACGCCATCTTACGACGCCATCGTATTGGCGTCTGCTGGGCGAAGACGAAGCAAGCCGTCCGCTGATTGGACAGGCGAAGGCGAAAGCAAGCCGTCCACTGAGTGGACAATCCAGAGCATGCATTTGTGCCGGTGTCGGCGATCGTTGTTCATATACGCACTCTTCATTTTCATTTTTCTTCCTAACTCTTACTCGGACAAGCAAATCCCCTATGCCATCCATAATGGTACACTCTATGCATACACCACATCCTCCCTTCTGTGGATGTTTCACCGGTTTTGGCTAGTCTATATAATAATAGCGTAAGGACTCGATTTTGTTATCCCTTTTACGCCGCACCCAGTGACCCGATGCCCACGGCACTAATGGATTTACGATCTACGAAACCGCGCTCTTTGTTTATCACATACAGCCATACTCGAAAAATCTGAATTAGCCGACGTTGGGGCCCAAAAGCATCCGATTAACTGCCGATACGACGCCATCTTACGATGCCATCGTATTGGCGTCTGCTGGGCGAAGGCGAAGCAAGCCGTGCGCTGATTGGACAGGCGAAGGCGAAAGCAAGCCATCCACTGAGTGGACAATCCAGAGCATGCATTTGTGCCGGTGTCGGCGATCGTTGTTCATATACGCACTCTTCATTCTCATCTTTCTTCCCAACTCTTACTCAGACAAGCAAATCCCCTATGCCATCCATAATGGTACACTCCATCCATACACCACATCCTCCCTTCCGTGGATGTTCCACGGGTTTCGGCTAGTATACTATTATTGTTACAGTTTGAGTTTCAAATGGAGATAACTGTCTTCAAAGGTAAAAATTAGTGTTTCAAAAGAAAAACGAAATGGATCGGGAGAAACCGGAAGAGGAGGAAGAAGAGGCTGGAGCGGATCAAGTGAGATCGGGAAAGGAAGGCCGATCTGCTTCGATGTGTTGAGCGGATGCTGGTGGACGTTGGTCAAGAGCGAATATTGGTTTCCACGGGAAAGGGATTCCTGTGACAGTGTCGTTATTGTTGTGCCAGATAAACCGGCGTGACGGGTTTTGCTTTTGGTTCTGAAAGTGAATCATTGCTGGAGAGCATGTACACCTCCATTACGGGCCCCTCCGCCATTTCACCTCGCACCAGCCGTTAGCCTGGGTTTTTTTTTTTTTTTTTTTTTTTTTTTTTGTATACAAGATCGAGGCTCGTGAAAGAGCTAACATTAATCACACAAAAAGACAAACCGACACACAAAACACAAAAAACAAGGGGAGCAGTAGACAAGATGGGGAGAGAGGGGGAAGGACACAAAAGAGAGGGGGAAGGACACAAACACAACATTTGAGAGCAGGGACATCGGGAGGACTTGGGGGGAGGTGGGAGAGGATTAAAACATATGAACACTGCAAGGACTCTGGGGTGAATTACCGGGGGTAGAAAAGATCAAGGTTTTCGATGGGGGAAGATAAGAGATGGTGGTGAACAGCTGTTTTAAAGACCTGGAGGGAGGAGTGGGATTGAAGGGAGTGGGGGAGTTTGTTCCAGAGGCGGGAGAAAAGGGGAATGAAAGAGTGAAGGTGAGCAGAGAGCCTAGACTTTGGCAGTTTAACCAGAAGAGGGTTGCAGGCAGATCTTGTGTGACCTGAAGGAATATTGGGGGGACAGAGCACAGAGAGAGCTGGGGGAGCAAGGCCGGAGAGGAGTCGGTAGAAGACAGAAAGACCACCAACCTGCCTGCGGTGAGTGAGTGAAAGGCCCTCGGCGTTGACTACATCGCAGGAGATTCCAATGATTCTGAAAGCTTTGGCCTCAACAGCGTGAAGCCGAGCAAGGTGTGAGGCAGGAGCACCAGCCCAGAGGGGGGAACAGTATTCCATTGAGCTGCGGATGAAAGCCTTGTATGTGGTGAGGAGATCAGGTGTGCCAAGGAAGGACTTCGCACGACGGAGGATGCCCAGTCGGCGACTGGCTTTGGAGGCCAGCTTGGAAATGTGGTTTTCCCAAGAAAGATCATGGCAGATAGCGAGACCCAAAAGCTTGAGTGACACAACTTCTTGGAGAGGATTGTTGAGAAAGTAGATGGGAGGGTTGTCCAGCCGGTCTTTTCGGAGAGACATTGTAAGAGTGTGAGATTTGTCAGGATTGAAAGACATGTTCCACTTGTTTGACCAGTCTGTGATTTTGTCCAGGTCTGCAGAGAGTGAGGAGGCTGCAGACTGCCGATCTGAGGGATGAGGAATGGAGCGACAGAGAGTAGAGTCGTCAGCAAAGAGATAGAGAGGATTTTCAAGAGAGTCAGAGAGATCATTGATGAAGACCAGAAAAAGCACAGGGCCCAGAACAATACCTTGGGGAACTCCAGCCTGAACAGGAAGAGGAGATGAGAGAAACCCATTCAGGGCCACCCGTTGACTACGACCAGAGAGGAAGTCCGCCAGCCATGCGTGGAGATTTCCATGGATACCAAAGGAGGAGAGTTTGGAGAGCAGAGCAGGGTGCCAGACCGTATCGAAGGCACGTGAAATGTCAAGGGAGACAGCTCTAATTTCCTGTTTGGCGTTGAGGACCTCCATCCATTGTTGAGAAAGCAGAAGCAGCATGTCCAGAGTAGAGTGACCAGGTCTGAAACCAAATTGATGATCAGAGATCAAGCCATTGGAGAAGAGGAAAGATTTAATATCTGAAGCAATGATGGATTCCATGACTTTGCTGATAATTGGGAGAAGGCTGATTGGTCTGTAGTTGCTGGGATCTGTTTTTGCACCTTTTTTGTGCAAAGCGGTGATGTTGGCTGATTTCCAAGCAGATGGCAGATGACCTTGAGCAAAAGAGAGGGTGAAGAGAACAGAAAGAGGGAGTGAAAGTGCAGAAGAACATGATTTTAGGACCCGTGGGCTGATGCCGTCAGGACCAGTTGCAGAATCAGAGTCGAGGGTTGCCAGAAACTTTTCCACCTTGTCACGAGGAAAGGACACAGAGTCCAGGAGCAGCTGGGTACGACTGGGTACGGTGGGTACAGAGAGGGATGGGTTTGGGACACAAGATTTAGAGGCAAACACAGAGTTGAGGCATTCAGCTTTTTCACGTGCAGAGTCAGCCGTTAAGCCGTTTGAGGTGAGGGAGGGGATGGAGGGGGAACAAACACCAGAAACAGATTTGACCAGACGCCACCAGGATTTGGAAGAGGGAGATAGATAAGAGAGTTCGGTCTTGAGAATGGTGAGATATTGTTTCCTGGCTCTCCTGAGGGTGGACACACACTTGTTTCGGGCTTTGTGAAAGGAAATGAGATTTCCTTCCGTTGGATTTGCTTTCCAGGAGACGAAAGCAAGTTGTTTCAGGGCAACAGCCTCACCACAAGATTCCGTGTACCATGGACGGGAGGAAGGGTATGACAACTGAAGACGAGATGGTATAAATCTGTGCATGAGAGAGAGCAATTTACTTTGAAAGAATTCCCAGGATGAGTTGATGTCAGAGGCGGTAGAGATGGGAGACCAGTCCAGATGATTGATGGCTGCTTGAAGACCGTGCCAGTTGGCCTGAGTGAAATGCCAGACTCGTCGACGCTGAGGAGGCTCTCTGAGAATGGTCAGAGAGATGTCCACTTTGACAAGCACATGATCAGATGAGCCGATTGGAGCAGAAGAAAAGCAGCAGACATTTTCAGGGAAGTTTGTCATAACCAAATCCAGAAGAGAAGATGCTCCGTTGACTGAGATCCGGGTCGGGAAATTGACAGATTGTGTCAGTCCCAGTGAGTCGCAGAAGTCCTTTGCTGAAGAGCCATGGCTGGTGAGAGAGGTACCCACACCCAGCCAACTGGCATGGTGACAATTGAAATCACCACATATGAGGAAGAGAGAGTTGGGATGGGTAGATAGAAGTTGGTCCATATTATCAGACAGTGAGATGTAGATGGAGTCATCGCTGATTGGTGGACGGTACAACACACATATGAACAAAAGGTGGGAGCGAAGGGGAAGCCGTAGCCAAAGGTATTCCTGGGGGTGAGGTGGAGAGAGGGCAGTGCAGGGCGAGTGAGGAAGAGAGTTTTTTATAAAGATAGCAACCCCACCTCCAGGACGAGGCTCAGGTCTATCATACCGGAGGAGGGAGTAACCTGGGAGAGATACCAAGGCATCAGAGACATCATGAAGGAGGAAAGTTTCTGTTAAGCAGATCACATCTGGTTTGTCAGAAGCAACCTGTATGGAGAGGTCAGTCAAGTTTGAGCGAAGGCCCCGGATGTTTGAGGTCCATACCGTTAATGAAGAGGAAGGGGGAGCATCGGGTCCAGAACAGGGGGGGGGGGGAGGGGTAGGGTAAGATGTGGAAGAGGAGGAAGAGGTAGGGAGAGCTGTTGAAGGTGTGTCAGAGATTTCAGAATAGCTTGGAGAAAGGGAAGAATGGGGCGGACAAAAGGTTTGATGGAGATTGGGTGAGGCACAGTGAGGTGTTATTTGAGGAGGGGGAAGAGCAAGGCAGAAGGTTTGGGGAGATGAAGGTGAAAGTTGGAAGGAGGAAGAAGCAGGGAGGGTGCTTTGAGGAGGAGGGGTGAGAGGGGAGTCTAGGAGGGGAGGAGCGAGGGAGAGTCTCGGAGGGGAGGGGTGTGGGGGGAGTTTAGGAGGGAGGGGAGGGAAGGGGCAAGGGGGGAGATTTGAAAGGGATGGGTGATGGGGAGGATTTGGAGGGGAGGGGTGAGATTGGATTTTGAAAAGTGTACGATTCATGGGAAACGAACATTTTTTGCAAAATGAGTTTGAGACCTTCGAGTCAAAAATACGTTTGAGGACACTGGAGGAGGGATGGAGTTCTGGATAGTTTAGGGAATGTAGAAAGGAGGAACTGTAAGAGATGGCATTATATATATTTTTTGGAATGAATAGATTTGGTGAGCAAGACGAAAGCATCCTTTTGTAGGAAAAGAAGAAAAGGGTGTTATAATATATGAGAGAAAATAGTTGTTCAGGGGAGAGATTATACATTTCTAACCGCGTGATCGCGAACGAAAAACGAACGAACAAAAAGAACAAATAAATGAATAAGACCTGGGAAGGAAATGTTTTTTTTTTTTTTTTTTTTTTTTTTTGTGAGTACAGATATTAAACAAGGAGGTACGGGGTGAACGACTGGGACGAAACAGTGAACGAAAATAATTTCAGCGCATTCGACGAATCGCTGAGAGAAAAGCAAACCACAAGGTCAGAGACGGTACGGTAGTCCAAGCCTACGAGTACTAGGCCGCAGAATACTCGATACCATTAACCGACGATTGTGTATACATGTACGAAAAATTAGCACCGAAAATTTTCCAAAAGATACGCTATAGGTACATACACGGAAAGATAGATACAGTCTCGACAAAAACACGATTGAGAAATATCACTTAGCTTCGAAAGCGTGAGCGCATGGAGCAGCTTCGAAAAGACGTGACCTCCAAAGGTCTTCTTCCTTGTAAAGTCTTCTTCCTTTACTGGTTCTCGTGTGTGTCATGGATTTCGCTTGGGAATTCACGGTTCTCCACTTGGGAACTGCTGCTCGTTAATGTCAGTGTCATTGTCTGGTGAACCGAAGGTGTGAATTCCCAGTCGCCTTTTGGGTGAACTTTTACCTGACCGATGTCGGCCTGACCTCACCAAGTGGCTCTTCTGCAACGTCGATTGTCAGCCATCCTGGGTTCAGGTCTCAGTACGACTTTTTCTTGTGATCACCGGAGTGTGGATCGACTTTGGCCTGGTGTCGTGACAGTGACTTTGGGGGTGTTACAGTTCGCTCACGTGGAGTACCGTGAGTTATTGAGTTAAGAAACTGGTGGTACCATCATAGAAATTATATGGTGTTTGCTGTCAATTGAGGTGTTCTTGTACTTGCGCAAGTGTTATTATTGTGCGATTTTAATACAATACTTGGGTTTTGTATCGATTGATTGGTGTGGTTTCACCTTTGGTCATTGGCACACATAATAGCACATCTTTCTGCCGTGACTCCTTTCGGGGCTCGGAGGTACACCGTGACCGGGGTTTGGGTAGGAGCACGTAACAGGGGATTAATTCGCTACAACCTCCAATGTGTGACCCTTAGTCCTCCTGTCAAGTTTGGTTGAGATCGATAAGTAATGACTGAATGTATTGCAGTCAAAATCATCAGACAGACAGACACCAAATTGCGTATTTTAGTATAATAGATAAATACATTTTTCAAACAGGTTTTGGAAAGAATGTTTCACCGTGTCCTCCCATCTCATAAATCCCCTCATACCAAGATTGTGTCCTTCAATCAAAGAAGTGTTCATCAATGAACACAGATCACTCATTTTCTTTGTTGACTTCATTAGACAAACTTACATTCCTCTGATGGGTTCAGCTGTCTTCATTTGTTTTGTCAAGTAAATTTCAGGTAGACAAGACAATGCAGGGCATTTTATATACAGGTATGGAGGCTCATGGAATATCAAAACGACCACACAGCTGCTCTGCTTCATGACCCGCCTCCGTTTCGGCACTACTCCTCATTTCCGTTTTTGTCCCATTGCTTTCCTTCAACCACATTCTGTTTGTCTGTTACCATCTGTCGTTCTGCTTCTCCACGGGACTCGGCAAATGTACATAACTTTTAGCCAATACCTGTTCTTGTGGTGCAGCTAATTTAAACAATCAATGTATTTTGCTGCATTCACACAAAATAATATTATTATGGTCAAAATGTTTCAAATTTCCTTACAATCATGACAATAGAAGAAAATGAAAGACAGAAAAAAATATAAATATTTGTGTTTAATTATATTAAGCAATGAACAGATGGAGGCAGAGACTAATCCAATCGTTATCTTCCCTCCAAGGCTTCAAGCTGTTGGTGAACCATCATCTTATGGCATCCCCCCATCCCTACCCATGATCCTCTCTACCACCAGTAACTCTACCTAAACCTTTCTTCTTATTTGCGGGTTCATGCATTTCCTCACGGCCTCTCTCCTCTTTCCCTCTTTGTTCAATCCCTCGTTTGCCGTGTCGAAATGTGGTCATACTGCCTTGTTTTTCCACAATTCTAGATTTTGTACACACACACACACACACACACACACACACACACACACACACACACACACACTGAAGCATGGTGGATGCGTGTATTCATAGACCAGATGAGAACGTCAAAATGGATATCTGAACATAGAGAGTGCCTTAAAATAGATTTGATAGAATAGTATCCACAATTTATAAATACATGCCAAAGACAAATAGAAGAAACGAGAAAGAGCAATCAGAGATTGCAGACCCTCGCTAGGCTGTTTTCAGTGTTTTTTTTCAGGCTTTTGTGTTCAAACAAATATGGCGGCCGAACCGCGTGACCGATAACGTCATCATTTTTTTTTCCTCAACCAATTTATCCCGAGATTATGCTCAAGAAATTTCATCTTGATCGGATGAAGTTTTGTACTTGTCAAATTATGACGTCATAATGGGGGCATCTATGACATTATTATTAACAGATGTTATTCCACTTGGAGAGTTCTTTACAATGAGCCATGTTTCAATTTTTTCTATGCAGCGCTTTTGGAGATATGGACTATAGA
This sequence comes from Myxine glutinosa, assembly GCF_964187855.1. NCBI lineage: Eukaryota > Metazoa > Chordata > Myxini > Myxiniformes > Myxinidae > Myxine > Myxine glutinosa. The sequence continues at coordinate 141,711,601 of NC_136263.1, forward strand.
GGTGCATTTTTTTTTCGGTTTTTCCAAGATGGCGGCCGAACCACGTGACCTATGACGTCATAATTATCATTAAAAAATTATACATGTGGGGTTGCACCTATGGTGAAAATTTCCTGTCATTCGGACCAACGGTTACAGAGAAAATCATATTTAATCTATGCGGACAAACAAACAAACAGACAGAATAAACAAACAAACAAACGGACTCAAATGCAATACCCTCTCCTCTAGCGAGGATAATAACAACTACAGCCAGGAAAGAGGTAACATGAGAGATGGAGATGATTGGGGGATGAATGCTAAGGGGTGGCAAGGGGGGATGATAGGGGTCAAGGGGAGGGGCTGTGCAGTTTACGGAGACAATGCATGTTGGGTGTTTACTGGGAGATGCAGTGAAGAATGATATAGAGGTTTGTTGGAGAGGGCACAGGTAGGGGCTGAGTGGCCAGACTCGGGTTTGGAGCATGACTTGGCAATGAGAGTCTGTCAGTGGTGGCAGGACAGGGATGAGGAAGGGAAAGCAGACCCCCACCAAGAATGGACACACCCTTGTGACCTTGCAACACACATGCAGACAGAAGAGATAACAGTAGGAATGAAAGAAAATAATGAATGCAATAAGCAAGAAGAAGGAAATCAGGGAGACTTGGTAGAGGAAAATCAGGGAAAACAGCAGAATAGAGAACAGAAGAACGATGATGATGAAGAACAAAACAACCTGAAAGGAAAACCTGCAAACAAAATAGAAGAGATGAGAATGATAACATTTGTAGAAAGGTCAAAACTATGAGTTATAGAATTAAGACAACAAACAATCGAAAATGTCAATAAAGAGAACCAAACAAACAATCAGACAAATGATGCCATCATCATCCTCAATCAATACTGTGTTTTGCAGCAGCTCTGTTCATTCAAGAAAAAGTAAAAAGGAAACAAGATAGCAAGAAAAACGACCACTTCCCATGAATAAGAGACAAACACCACCATGGAAGCAAAGACTTGAAATACAGAAAAAAATTGAGAAAACAGACAGGACAAATACAGCAATTCCAAAGAGGAAATTGCAGCCCAAAACTAAACAAGAAAATTCAAAAAATAAAAAAGCAAATACAGTCACGTGAAAAAGTAAGTACACTCCATGTAAAGTTTTGACTTTTTCAACATATTTCAACATACAGCTATTTGATCTTCATTTCAACAATATTGATAGATAAAGGTGATATAATATAACAAATATCATGAAACATTTACATTTTGTAGTCTATTGTATAATTTAAATAAACATCAATGCAAATTTCGCATGTGGAAAAAGTAAGCACACCCCTACATTTATCACTACTTCAAATACCTAAAATTATAATCAGGTGCACCAGCTCAGGTGCAAATGATTAGAACATCGTTAGAGAGGATCTTGGAGGAACATGTCTCATTTAAACCTCAGACATTTAGTTTGGTTTGCTCTTTGTTGTTGAAGTGTGAGGCGTCACCATGCCTAGCCTAGATCAAAAGAGCTCTCTGAGGCCTTCAGAAAGAAGGTTATAGATGCCTACGAGTCTGGGAAGGGATTCAAAAAGATCCCCAAACAATTTGAAATCAATCATTCGACTGTCTGGAAGATCATCTACAAGTGGAGAAGATTCCAAACAACTGCCAACTTGTTCAGGCCAGGCCGCCCCAGCAAGTTCAGCCCGAGAGCAGACCGCAAGATGCTGAAAGAAGTCTCTAAGAACCCCAGAATGTCATCACGGGACTTCCAGGTAGCTCTTGCCACTGTTGATGTCAAAGTGCACGAGTCTACCATTAGAAAGAGGCTGCACAAATTTGATCTACATGGGAGGTTTGCCAGGAGGAAACCTTTGCTGTCCAGAAAGAACATCAGGGCAAGACTAAAGTTTGCCAATGAACACCTAGGCAAAGACCAGCACTTCTGGAACAATGTGCTCTGGACAGATGAGTCAAAGGTAGATCTTTTTGTCCACAGTACCAGAAGACATGTTTGTCGAAAACCAAAGACAGCATTTGACCACAAGAACCTGATACCAACTGTAAAGCATGGTGGTGGAAATATTATGGTTTGGGGCAGCTTTGCTGCATCAGGGCCTGGGCAGCTCACCATCACAGAATCCACTATGAATTCTTCATTGTACCAGAGGGTGCTTGAGGATAATGTGGGGCCATCTGTCAGAGAGTTGAAACTCAACCGAAGGTGGACCTTGCAACATGACAATGACCATAAACATACCAGTAAATCCACCAAGGAATGGCTCAAAAGAAAGAAATGGAGGGTTCTGGAATGGCCAAGTCAAAGCCCGGATCTAAATCCCATCGAGATGTTGTGGGGGGATTTGAAACGAGCTGTGCATACAAGAAACCCCTCAAACATCGCACAGCTGAAAGAATTCTGCATGTAGGAGTGGGCAAACATTTCTCCCAGTCGATGTCAGAGACTGGTAGATAGTTATAAGAAACGCCCACTTCAGGTTGTTTCTGCCAAAGGGGGCAAAACCACCTATTAGAGCCAAGGGTGTACTTACTTTTTCGACAGAAGGAAATGGCATCACTGTTAATTTTTTGTAGAATAAATTATTGCAAAGTCAATTTTCCATTGTTTTTTGTTTAATTAGATCACCTTTATTTATAGATACTGTTTAAATGAAGATCATATATTGATATGTCCACATATGTTAAAAAGATTTTTTTAAAACATTTAATGGGGTGTACTTACTTTTTCCACATGCGAAATTTGCATTTATGTTTATTTAAATTATACAATGGAGCACAAAATGTAAATGTTTCATGATATTTGTTATATTATATCACCTTTATCTATCAATATTGTTGAAATGAAGATCAAATAGCTGTATGTTGAAATATATTGAAAAAGTCAAAACTTTACATGGGGTGTACTTACTTTTTCACGTGACTGTATGGAATTGAACAGAAATACCTCTCAAAATCTAAATGATAGCATGGAAGATTAAAAAAAATACGATGAAGCCAACAAATGGAGAAAAGAAAACCACCTGTTTGAGAGTAAACTGAAAAGATTATACTGAGAACTGGGGAAACAAAGGGTGAAAGTGTCAATTCCCCCTGACAAAGACAAACTAAAAGACTTCTGGAAAGGATTTTTTGAAGATCGAAAATAACATAACAATGAGGAGGAATGGATCTCAAAATTGGAGAATTGGAGAAAGCAACATCGAAGAGAAATGGCCCTAGTCTATATAATAATCGCATAAGGACTCGACTTTGTTATCCCTTTTACGCTGCACCCAGTGACCCGATGCCCATGGCACTAATGGATTTACGATCTACGAACCGCGCTCTTTGTTTATCACGTACAGCCATACTCGAAAAATCTGAATTAGCCGACGTTGGGGCCCAAAAGCATCCGATTAACTGCCGATACGATGCCATCTTACGACACCATCGTATTGGCGTCTGCTGGGCGAAGGCGAAGCAAGCCGTCCGCTGATTGGACAGGCGAAAGCAAGCCGTCTACTGAGTGGACAATCCAGAGCATGCATTGGTGCCGGTGTCGGCGATCGTTGTTCATATACGCACTCTTCATTCTCATCTTTCTTCCTAACTCTTACTCGGACAAGCAAATCCCCTATGCCATCCATAATGGTACACTCTATCCATACACCACATCCTCCCTTCCGTGGATGTTCCACGGGTTTCGGCTAGTAATTACTATTTATCTGGTAATGATATTTTAACAACGCATACTCGTATTTCATCTTGCACAAATACATAAAATAATGCAACTTACTGAATTTCGAAGTAATTTATGTGGAAGCAGCAGTGTGGTATCATTAGGGGAACCTGATTATCTTTTATACACACCTTCACACTCATATCTGTATCTATCTGTGTATCTAATCAACTATATATAAATGCAAGTTTCCCAATTGTCTGAACGGGGTAAAGGTCGTAACCACAGGTTGTGCCACAGCACGTATAATGCTGGGGCAGAGAAGCGATGGAATTGGAAAAGAGGGGGTCGAGGGTTTGGGGGTGTTGGGGCTTTGGGGGGAGGGGTCGAGGCCATGTGAGGGAGGTGGAGGACTTGGGGTTGGGAGGGGGCTTGTGGACTTGACGAAGAAAAGGGGGGAGAGGACAAAGAGTTGGGGTGGTTGTGGGGGGGGGGGGGGGGTTGGCAGAGCGGGGACAGAGAGCTTGGATACGGGGTTTCTGGACTTGAGAGTGGGGAGGGGGTTTGAAGACTTGGGGTTATGGATGTTGGAATGGGAAGGGATGGGGGGGGGGCGGGGTGGGGTGGGGAGTTGAGTACTCGAAGAAGAAAGGGGTTGAGGGCTTAAAGTCACTTTCTACATTATGCGGAATTTCCGCGGGTCCCTGCTATTTTGCTGTCAAAGGACATTCACAGCAAACTCCCTAAATATTCCACACTCTTTTGGGAATGAATTCTCTTCCACAGCCTGGTGGAACCAGGTTATCTTCCAGTTATAATGTAAGTTAAACTTTCAAAATAAACCATCAAAGGGGCAAGAGCATAATGCTTACATGGTGCATTTTGTAAATTGAAAGCCGATAAGAGTAAGTTAACTGCCGCCATATGAAGCAAGTTAACATTGACATATCGAGAATTAGCCCTTCATCAGACAAAGGCTATCACTCAAAACATCAGCCATGCCTCGCTTCCCATAAAAAAAGTTTACTTAGTCTTATGAGCTTTCTGTTGATAAAATCCATTGTACCTAACAGCAGAGTAACAATACCCTTCACAAATATGAACATTCCACAATGTTTACCTATTCACCAATGATTTTGGTTCTGAATTTGATTCCTTGAGTCATTGAAATCAACCATAAGGTGCTATTTCAATTTCTGCCAGCAGATGGTGTGCAATATTGTAATAATTACTTTATAGAGTGATGGGTAGATATATTTTTTTGATTGAAGTTTTTTATTTAAAATTTTTAGATTTTTATTTTTCTATTTACTATTTATTTATTTATTTATTATTTATTTATTTTTACTTTTTAATATATTTTTATTTTTAGATTTTTATTTTTCTATTTACTATTTATTTATTTATTTACTATTTATTTATTTTTACTTTTTTATATATTTTTATTTTTAGATTTTTGGGGATTTTAGATTGACACTATTGTTGTTTGATTCTTGTTGATGATAATAATAATAATATTTCATTAGTTTGGCGATAGCTTTGAGCTATCTCGTCTGTGTTTGATTCTCGACCAAACTATACTGTCGGATTGCTGCATACACCAATTGGTGAGTGTAATGTCCCTCGGATGGAAGTTGAGCTGGATGCCCCATCTGATAACATTTGCAAATCGATTTTAAATATTCCACAGAGTATTTCAACGAAGTGCTGGAAAAACTCCTCTGCCAACAATGCTGGAGAGGATTTGTCACAGCCGGGAAAATGATTTCGCAATGAAAACTTATGACACATCGTATCATCAGAGTAGGCAACATCTCTTAAGACCTCCTGGATATGACGATGCCAATGATGTTTCTCTATCACCCACAACCTTCTATTTCAACCAGGCCAAAATTGTTCTTGTGAAAGAGCATTTTTCAATGTTGTCAAAATGTGCTGTGCGAAGGATGATTACCATCTTAATTGAACTGTAAGTCGTGGTGAATGTCATCATGGTAATTTTGCCACAACACCCTATGCTTTACATTGACCTAACAGCAAACCCCTTATTGGGGGTTTATTTTTAAATTTACGATTATAACATTTTAAAAATGTTTATTTAAATATATGTTGCTGTTCAATAATTCATTGATTCACTTAATGAAAAGTTTGATACAAAAATGTGTGTGTGTGTGTGTGTGTGTGTGTGTGTGTGTGTGTCATTTGAGAGCACTTATGCACATCTGAGCTCCTCACCACATACAAGGCTTTCATCTGCAGCTCAATGGAATACTGCTCTCCCCTCTGGGCCGGTGCTCCTGCCTCACACCTAGCTCGGCTTCACGCTGTTGAAACCAAAGCTTTCAGAATCATTGGAATCTCCCACGATGAAGCTAACTCCGAGGGCCTTTTCACTCACTCACCGCAGGCAGGTTGGTGGTCTTTCTGTCTTTTACCGACTCCTCTCCGGCCTTGCTCCCCCAGCTCTCTCTGGGCTCTGTCCCCCAAATATTCCTGCAGGTCGCACAAGATCTGCCTGCAACCCTCTTATGGTTAAACTGCCAAAATCAAGACTCTCTGCTCACCTTCACTCTTTCATTCCTCTTTTCTCCCGCCTCTGGAACAAACTCCCACACTCTCTTCAATCCCTCTCCTCCCTCCAGGTCTTTAAAACAGCTGTTCACCTGCCCCCGTTAAAACACCCCAAGTTCGCCTCTTTCAATCCCCAACTTCTTTCCTGAAATTCCTAGCAGTGAAATTCCTCGTAGTGTTCATTTGCTATATACCGTGTACCTCTCCCTCTTCCCCCAGCCATCCCCCTTCCACAGATCTACCGACGTCCCTGTTCTCTACTGTTGTTGTGCTTGTGTGCTTCCCTCTCTTTCCTCCTCTTGTCCCCCGCTCCCTTCATTGTATGTTTTATGTGTCTGTGCATGTTTTCATGTTCATTGTGTTAGCTCTTACACGGGCCTCGATTCTGTATACAAAAAACGAACAAACAAAATACAAAAAAAAACCGGCTGAAGTGATCTAATTCCAACTTGATATAGGTTTGTATAACGTTGTAAAGATTAAGTGATTCGATTTTGGGGTCATAGGTCAAAGGTCAAAGTCTGTAATAGGTCTGCAACTCGAAAATGGCTGAAGTAATCTAATTCAAACTTGGTACAGATATGTATAATGATGTAAAGATTAACTGATTAGATGTTGGGGTTCTTGAGGTCAAAGGCCGAAGGTCAGAGCTTATGTCAGGTAAAAATGTGCTAACTTGGGTACAGCTGAATGGATTTAAATCAAACTTGATACAACGATTACAATGATGTAATAATGTGGGTGGAGGCATATCAGTCAACGTCGTGACGTCGAAGAGTGCCGTTCTAGTTGATGATGCTTTATGATGGAATTATTTGTCTCTATGTTGTCTGCTTTTTTTGGTTTATCCTGTACGAATGTGCACTTGGCATACTTATCGAAGCCAAATGCCATTTGGATGTCATCTGATAACCGTTTCACTAATTAATTGTAGTGGTTCCGCCAATTTTTCATTGTTTGGTGCAAAGAGGTTTAAATCATCCATATACAGCAGGCACTCCCCAGCCGGCCCGCTCTGAAGGTTCGGATCGGGACACCGGGATTCATTCCGGTCGCCCGGTCGGCCCGGAGGTGGGGGTGCGGGGCCTGTCACGGAACGTCAAAACAAACGGCCTCCCATCCCCCTCCCATCCCCCTCCCATCACCCTGCCATCACCCTCCCATCATCCTCCCATCACCCTGCCATCACCCTCCCACACCCCTCCCATCACCCTCCCATCACCCTCCCATCACCCTCCCCCACCACCCTCCCCCATCACCCTCCCATCACCCTCCCCCATCACCCTCCCATCACCCTCCCATCACCCTCCCCCATCACCCTCCCATCACCCTGCCATCACCCTCCCATCACCCTGCCATCACCCTGCCATCACCCTCCCATCACCCTGCCATCACCCTCCCATCCCCCTCCCATCACCCTCCCATCACCCTCCCCCATCACCCTCCCATCACCCTGCCATCACCCTGCCATCACCCTGCCATCACCCTGCCATCACCCTGCCATCACCCTCCCATCACCCTGCCATCACCCTGCCATCACCCTCCCATCCCCCTCCCATCACCCTCCCATCACCCTCCCATCACCCTCCCATCACCCTCCCATCACCCTTTAATTGACCATTTGACTTCTATAGGGTTGGGTTTCTAAGGCTTATATCAAAATATTAATTTGTATCAAATAGATCTTTTAAGGTGAAAGCGCGATGACGTCACCACGTCACGTGGCACGAATGCGCGCCTGTGTCGCTGGAGGTATTGACTTCTGTAGGGTTGGTTTTCTAAGGCTTATATCAAAATATTAATTTATATCAAATAAATATTTTGAGGTGAAAGCGCGATGACGTCACCACGTCATGCGCTCCGGTATTTGGGACCGCAGGGACCGTGTATTTGGGACCATGGGTGGTTCCAGTATTGGGACCGCAGGGATGGAAAGTGCAGGTACGGGGTGCCAGGCACTCCCCAGCCGGCCCGCTCTGAAGGTTCGGATCGGGGCACCGGGATTCATTCCGGTCGCCCGGTCGGCCCGGAGGTGGGGGTGCGGGGCCTGTCACGGAACGTCAAAACAAACGGCCTCCCATCCCCCTCCCATCCCCCTCCCATCACCCTGCCATCACCCTGCCATCAGCCTCCCATCACCCTCCCATCACCCTGCCATCACCCTCCCACACCCCTCCCATCACCCTCCCATCACCCTCCCATCCCCCTCCCATCACCCTCCCATCACCCTCCCATCACCCTCCCATCACCCTCCCACACCCCTCCCATCACCCTCCCATCACCCTTTATTGGACCATTTGACTTCTATAGGGTTGGTTTTCTAAGGCTTATATCAAAATATTAACTTATATCAAATAAGTCTTTTAAGGTGGAAGCGCGATGACGTCACCACGTCACGCGGCACGAATGGTTCCATTGTGCACGCCTTCGTTTTATTTCCAAATTAGAATCTGTTTTCACTTCTGCCGCAAAAACGACATCAGTGCATTGAGTGGGGTATTTTATTTGGTAAAAATCCGTCGATTTGAAGTATGTGAAAATAAAATGTGATCGTGGAAAATCGTAGCGAGGGGCCATTTTGAATCGGTTTTCGATTATTGCACCGGGTTCTTCTACAGGGTTGGTTTTCTAAGGCTTATATCAAAATATTAACTTATATCAAATAGGTCTTTTAAGGTGAAAACGCGATGACGTCACCACGTCACGCGGCACGAATGCGCGCCTGTGTCGTTGGAGGTATTGACTTCTATGGGGTTGGTTTTCTAAGGCTTATATCAAAATATTAACTTGTATCAAATAGATCTTTTAAGGTGAAAGCGCGATGACGTCACCACATCACGCGGCACGAATGCGCGCCTGTGTTGCTGGAGGTATTGGCTTCTGTAGGGTTGGTTTTCTAAGGCTTATATCAAAATATTAATTTATATCAAATAAATCTTTTGAGGTGAAAGCGCGATGACGTCACCACGTCACGCGCTCCGGTATTTGGGACCGCAGGGACCGTGTATTTGGGACCGTGGGTGGTTCTGGTATTTGGGACCGCAGGGACGGAAAGTGCAGGTACGGGGTGCCAGGCACTCCCCAGCCGGCCCGCTCTGAAGGTTCGGATCAGGACACCGGGATTCATTCCGGTCGCCCGGTCGGCCCGGAGGTGGGGGTGCGGGGCCTGTCACGGAATGTCAAAACAAACGGCCTCCCATCCCCCTCCCATAACCCTCCCATCACCCTGCCATCACCCTCCCATCACCCTCCCATCACCCTGCCATCACCCTCCCACACCCCTCCCATCACCCTCCCATCACCCTCCCATCACCCTCCCCCACCACCCTCCCCCATCACCCTCCCCCATCACCCTCCCATCACCCTGCCATCACCCTCCCCCATCACCCTCCCATCACCCTCCCATCACCCTCCCCCATCACCCTCCCATCACCCTGCCATCACCCTGCCATCACCCTGCCATCACCCTCCCATCACCCTGCCATCACCCTCCCATCACCCTGCCATCACCCTCCCATCACCCTGCCATCACCCTCCCATCCCCCTCCCATCACCCTCCCATCACCCTCCCCCATCACCCTCCCATCACCCTGCCGTCACCCTGCCATCACCCTGCAATCACCCTCCCATCACCCTGCCATCACCCTCCCATCACCCTGCCATCACCCTCCCATCCCCCTCCCATCACCCTCCCATCACCCTCCCATCACCCTCCCATCGCCCTCCCATCCCCCTCCCATCACCCTCCCATCACCCTCCTATCCCCCTCTCATCACCCTCCCATCACCCTTTATTGGACCATTTGACTTCTATAGGGTTGGTTTTCTAAGGCTTATATCAGAATATTAACTTATATCAAATGAGTCTTTTAAGGTGAAAGCACGATGACGTCACCACGTCACGCGGCACGAATGCGCGCCTGTGTCGTTGGAGGTATTGACTTCTATGGGGTTGGTTTTCTAAAGCTTATATCAAAATATTAACTTGTGTCAAATAGATCTTTTAAGGTAAAAGCGCGATGACGTCACCACGTCACGCGGCACGAATGTGCGCCTGTGTCGTTGGAGGTATTGACTTCTATGGGGTTGGTTTTCTAAAGCTTATATCAAAATATTAACTTATATCAAATAAGTCTTTTAAGGTGAAAGCGCGATGAGTCACCACGTCACGCGGCACGAATGCGCGCCTGTGTCGTTGGAGGTATTGACTTCTATAGGGTTGGTTTTCTAAGGCTTATATCAAAATATTAACTTATATCAAATAAGTCTTTTAAGGTGAAAGCGCGATGACGTCACGCGGCCTTGCCTACATGTAGGCCGCACCTCATTTTGTCGAATAAAGTGGTATTCGGGTGGTTCCGGTATTTGGGACCGCAGGGACGGAAAGTGCAGGTACGGGGTGCCAGTCACTCCCCAGCCGGCCCGCTCTGAAGGTTCGGATCGGGACACCGGGATTCATTCCGGTCGCCCGGTCGGCCCGGAGGTGGGGGTGCGGGGCCTGTCACGGAACGTCAAAACAAACGGCCTGCCGGGGCTGCCCAAAAGTCGGGCGTGAGGGGCGCATCCACTAATGGAACGCCTCTCGCTTCCCAGATCGAGGGCCACGTGGTCAGGAGAACCTCGTCCCTTCTGGTTGCCTTGCCATCCCACCATGAGCGCTGGTCAGGGTGTACTTCAAACTAAGCTTAAGTGTCAAGCGTTAAGTTCCTCCTTGCCCTCGCAAGGGAAAGGCTAGGGTCAAGCTCTTCCAAATTTCCAAACACTAGAAATCGGACGTCTCAAATTAATTAATTAATTTGTTAATACATCTCAGTAGCCCGTGACCTCTCCAGCGCGGGCGTCGAACCAGTTCATTCCCGGTGCGACCGGACCGAGTATCGGCCCGACCGTGGCCGAAGCCGTTGATTCCACCGTAGCACGCTAACGCGTAGGCTCGCGCGTCCCTGGTCCGCCGGGGCTCCGCGGGTGTCCTACGGTGCCTGGCGCCGCTATTCTCTCAAACTTCCGGGAGTAGGTGCCGGTGCCCGGGGACGGAGTTCGCTGTCTAAACATGGTAGCGCTAGGCCAGTGGGACCGCCGGGACCCACGTGCACTCACAAGTTGTTCTGCGCGTGGGCGGCAGTATCAGACCGGGGCGCCCAAACGCTCCCCGGCTAAAGTTCATCCTGAAAGCGCCCACATTGTGCGGACACACCCCACCAAGTCGAGGGCCACGTGGTCAGGAGAACCTCGTCCCTTCTGGTCACACTTTGCCTATCGGCCGGCCTCGAAGACCGAAATTGTGTCGGTTACCGATCCTTCGGGTTCGGAACTATGCCACCCTAAAAACCTTTCTTGATTCTTTGGACATTCTTTTATTGGATGTTAGGGTGTATCCATGTCCTTGCTCATTAATGAGGGTACTAGTGGGTCCAGGGCCAGGCAAAACAGGAGAGGGGAAAGCCTGTCTCCTTGGAAGATCCCGCATCGTATCTGTACTCTTGGTATTTCAATCTTTCCTTCTGAGCGCTGCAGGATTAGAGTGGTATTCCATAGATCCATGGCTTTCTCAATCAGCTTGATTATTTTCGGATCTATCTTGTACATTTGCATGCATTTTATCATCCATGAATGTGGGACACTGTCAAAAGCTTTTTATAGTCTATCCATGCTGTGGACAATTTGTTTCTCCTCGGATTGCAATTCTTGAGTATGGACTTGTTTAGTAGTAGGTGGTCTATTGTTCCGTAACATCCTCTCTTGCATCCCTTCTGTTCTGCCTCAAGGCCTCCTTGTTTTGTTAGGACAGTTAAGTGGTGCTACATTGTGTCTGTGACGATTCCTGTTAACAGCTTCAATGTTTTGGTAGACAGATTATTGGCCGGTATTTGTGGGGTAGTTGGGTCTCTTCAGATTTTTTGATGCGGAAGGTGTTACTTTCTGTGAGCCATTCATCCATTTCCTGATCCCTTTGGGTAAGTTCGTTGAATGCTCTGGTGTAGTGTTTGTGGAGAGAATCTAGTTGCTGCAGCCAGAGGCCAGAGATCCCATCAAGGCCAGGACTTTTGAGCTTTGGTATTTTTCCAGTTGATTTCTTTTATTTTCTACATCAATTATCACTCGGGGCATTTCTCTTCGATGTTGCTTTCTCCAATTCTCCAATTTCGAGATCCATTCCTCCTCCTTGTTATGTTATTTTCGATCTTCAAAAAATCCTTTCCAGAAGTCTTTTAGTTTGTCTTTGTCAGGGGGAATTGACACTTCCACCTTTTGTTTCCCCAGTTCTCAGTATAATCTTTTCAGGTTACTCTCAAACAGGTGGTTTTCTTTTCTCCATTTGTTGGCTTCATCGTATTTTCTTTTTTAATCTTCCATGCTATCATTTAGATTTTGAGAGGTATTTCTCTTCAATTCCATATTTGTTTTTTTATTTTTTGAATTTTCTTCTTTAGTTTTGGGCTGCAATTTCCTCTTTGGAATTGCTGTATTTGTCCTGTCTGTTTTCTCAATTTTTTTCTGTATTTCAAGTCTTTGCTTCCATGGTGGTGTTTGTCTCTTATTCCTGGGAAGTGGTCTTTTTTCTTGCTATCTTGTTTCCTTTTTACTTTTTCTTGAATGAACAGAGCTGCTGCAAAACACAGTATTGATTGAGGATGATGATGGTATCATTTGTCTGATTGTTTGGTTGGTTCTCTTTATTGACATTCCCGTTTGTTTGTTGTCTTAATTCTATAACTCATAGTTTTGACCTTTCTACAAATGTTATCATTCTCATCTCTTCTATTTTGTTTGCAGGTTCTCCTTTCAGGTTGTTTTGTTCCTCATCATCATCGTTCTTCTGTTCTCTATTCTGCTGTTTTCCCTGATTTTCCTCTACCAAGTCTCCCTGATTTCCTTCTTCTTGCTTATTGCATTCATTATTTTCTTTCATTCCTACTGTTATCTCTTCTGTCTGCATGTGTGTTGCAAGGTCACAAGGGTGTGTCTGTTCTTGGTGGGGGATCTGCTTTCCCTTCCTCATCCCTGTCCTGCCACCACTGACAGACTCTCGTCGCCAAGTCATGCTCCAAACCCTCGTCCGGCCACTCAGCCCCGACCTGTGCCCCGTCCAACAGGCCCTATCATCCTTTATCCCATCTCGCAGTAAGCACCGAATCTCCATCAGCTCCTCAGCACCTCCCCCTTCCCTCTCCAACAGACCTCCATACCATTCTTTACTGCATCTCCCAGTATACACCCAACATGTATTGTCTCCGTAAACTGCACAACCCCTCCCCTTGACCCCAATCATCCCCCCCTCTCCCCCTAAGCATTCATCCCCCAATCATCTCCATCTCTCATGTTATCTCTTTCCTGGCTGTAGTTGCTATTATCCTCGCTAGAGGAGAGAGTATTGCATTTGAGTCCGTTTGTTTGTTTGTTTGTTTGTCTGTCTGTTTGTTTGTTTGTCTGCACAGAATAAATATGATTTTCTCTGTAACCGTTGGTCCGATTGACAGGAAATTTTCACCATAGGTGCAACCCCACCAGTACAATTTTTTAATGATAATTATGACGCCATAGGTCACGTGGTTCGGTCGCCATCTTGAAAGAAAAACCGAAAGACTTTGCACCTCCACATCTCCGAAAGTGCTGAATAGAAAAAATTGAGACATGGCTCATTGTAAAGATCTCTCTATGAGAAATAAAATATGTTAATGATGATGTCATAGGTGCCTCCATTGTGACGTCATAATTCGCCAAGTAAAAAGCTTCTTCCAATGAAGATGAAATTTCTTGAGCGTCATGTAGGCATAAATTGCTGGAGAAAAATAAGGATGATGTCATCGGTCATGTGGTTCGGCCGCCATCTTGGAAAAACCGAAAAACAAATTGCACCTCTATATCTCCAAAAGCGCTGCATAGAAAAAATTGAAACATGGCTCATTGTAAAGAACTCTCCATGTGGAATAACATCTGTTAATGATAATGTCATAAATGCCCCCATTATGACGTCATCATTTGACAAGTACAAAACTTCATCTGATCAAGATGAAATTTATTGAGCATAATCTAGGGATAAATTGGTGCAGAAAAAAAAAATGATGACGTTATCGGTCACGCGGTTCGGCCGCCATATTTGTTTGAACACAAAAGCCTGAAAAAACACAGAAAACACAGCCTAGCGAGGGTCTGCAATCTCTGATTGCTCTTTCTCGTTTCTTCTATTTTTCTTTTGGCATGTATTTATAAATTGTGGATACTATTCTATCAAATCTATTTTAAGGCACTCTCTATGTTCAGATATCCATTTTGACTTTCTCATCTGGTCTATGAATACACCCATCCCCCATGCTTTAGTGTGTGTGTGTGTGTGTGTGTGTGTGTGTGTGTGTGTGTGTGTGTGTGTGTGTGTGTGTGTGTGTGTGTGTGTGTGTGTGTGTGTGTGTATGCATGTGTATAAAATCTAGAATTTTGGAAAAACAAGGCAGTACGACCACATTTGGACACAACAAACGAGGGATTGAACAAAGAGGGAAAGAGGAGAGAGGCCGTGAGGAAATGCATGAACCCGCAAATAAGAAGAAAGGTTTAGGTAGAGTTACTGGTGGTAGAGAGGATCATGGGTAGGGATGGGGGATGCCATAAGACGATGGTTCACCAACAGCTTGAAGCCTTGGAGGGAAGATAACGATTGGATTAGTCTCTGCCTCCATCTGTTCATTGCTGAATATAATTAAACACAAATATTTATATTTTTTTCTGTCTTTCATTTTCTTCTATTGTCATGATTGTAAGGAAATTTGAAACATTTGTGACCATAATAATATTATTTTGTGTGAATGCAGCAAAATACATTGATTGTTTAAATTAGCTGCACCACAAGAACAGGTATTGGCTAAAAGTTATGTACATTTGCCGAGTCCCGTGGAGAAGCAGAACGACAGATGGTAACAGACAAACAGAATGTGGTTGAAGGAAAGCAATGGGACAAAAACGGAAATGAGGAGTAGTGCCGAAACGGAGGCGGGTCATGAAGCAGAGCAGCTGTGTGGTCGTTTTGATATTCCATGAGCCTCCATACCTGTATATAAAATGCCCTGCATTGTCTTGTCTACCTGAAATTTACTTGACAAAACAAATGAAGACAGCTGAACCCATCAGAGGAATGTAAGTTTGTCTAATGAAGTCAACAAAGAAAATGAGTGATCTGTGTTCATTGATGAACACTTCTTTGATTGAAGGACACAATCTTGGTATGAGGGGATTTATGAGATGGGAGGAGACGGTGAAACATTCTTTCCAAAACCTGTTTGAAAAATGTATTTATCTATTATACTAAAATACGCAATTTGGTGTCTGTCTGTTTGTCTGATGATTTTGACTGCAATACATTCAGTCGTTATTTATCGATCTCAACCAACCTTGACAGGAGGACTAAGGGTCACACATTGGAGGTTGTAGCGAATTAATCCCCTGTTACGTGGTCCTCCCCAAACCCCGGTCACGGTGTACCTCCGAGCCCCGAAAGGAGTCACGGCAGAAAGATGTGCTATTATGTGTGCCAATGACCAATGGTGAAACCACACCAATCAATCGATACAAAACCCAAGTATTGTATTAAAATCACACAATAATAACACTTGCGCAAGTACAAGAAAACCTCAATTGCACAGCAAACACCATATAATTTCTATGATGGTACCACCAGTTTCTTAACTCAATAACTCACGGTACTCCACGTGAGCGAACTGTAACACCCCCAAAGTCACTGTCACGACACCAGGCCAAAGTCGATCCACACTCCGGTGATCACAAGAAAAAGGTCATACTGAGACCTTAACCCAGGACGGATGACAGTCGACGCTGCAGAAGAGCCGCTGGGTGAGAGGTCGGGCCGACATCAGTCAGGTAAAAGTTCACCCAAAAGGCGACACCTTCGGTTCACCAGACAATGACGCTGACATGAACGAGCAGCAGTTCCCAAGTGGAGAACCGTGAATTCCCAAGCGAAATCCATGACACACACGAAAACCAGGCTAACGGCTGGTGCGAGGTGAAATGGCGGATGGGCCCGTAATGGAGGCGTACCTGCTCTCCAGCAATGATTCACTTTCAGAACCAAAAGCAAAACCCGTCACGCAGGTTTATCTGGCACAACAATAACGACACTGTCACAGGAATCCCTTTCCCGGGGAAACCAATATTCGCTCTTGACCAACGTCCACCAGCGTCCGCTCAACACCTCAAAGCAGATCGGCCTTCCTTTCCCGATCTCACTTGATCCGCTCCAGCCTCTTCTTCCTCCTCTTCCGGTTTCTCCCGATCCATTTCGTTTTTCTTTTGAAACACTAATTTTTACCTTTGAAGACAGTTATCTCCATTTCACACTCAAACTGTAACAATAATAGTATATGAAACTAAAATGCTTCCAGTGGATGAAAACCACAAAGACGGAAGTGACGAATCCGTAACACCCCCTCCACCCCCCTCTCCATGGGGGTTTTCCCCACCAATTGGGTTGCGTGTTAAGGTGTATTTCAGTGTTAAGCTAACTTTATCGTGGTGTTTTTCCAAGACGCTTCCAATAAAAATCGCATAATATTAATATTATTACAAAACAAAATTAATACTAATAATATCTCCCCCTTCTCAAGTGAAGAAATGCTGTGTTAATGCTTATAAATAGCTTATCGTGGTGTTTCATGGGAGCACCGGCCCCTACCAGAAGGAAAAATATGATAAACCACAAACACGTATGATTACCTTTTTAAAAAGTCGTTAATGCTGTTTAACACAAAACTGAAAGGAATTTGGAGGAATCCTGACATCCGTGAGGCAAATATTACTGATGGAACTGAGCAAATATCCACTGTAATCTATATACCCCAAAAGGGTTAATAACATGACCCTGCTGCTAACATCGCGTTTTTCGTTGCAGCCTTTTGAAACAGTCCCCACGAAACTGAAAGGAAAAAAACCCGGGGTGTGTTCAGTTATCAAGCAGCTATAAGCTGGCGCTTGCCAAGCCAGCCGATCCTTATCAACGGTTTTGAATGGAGTGCTTGCTCGATTGCTTAAGCCACATGGCGAGTGCTCCACAAGAAACTTGGTAAATTAATACAACCCCGATGTTCATGAGGCCCAACCGTAGATCTACTGTAATCTATATACCAAAGAGGAATGACCCTTCCTGTCACCCCTATGCGTAGCGGGTGTACTAGTACCTATAAAAGGCAAAAATCTCTCTCTTTGTTTGTACACGTTCGATGCACAGCTACATCTTTTATGTTACAAACTGAAAACTTGGAGTACAAATACAACTTTGTGTGGGGGTAACATAGGCTAAGTGGCTGCGGCCTCACACGGGTTGTGAGGGGACAGGGGGAGGCATAAATTCTCGATGTAAATGTGTACCGTGTGCGCCACCTGGTGGTGGTGCCTGAGGGTATTACAATTTCCTTTTTTACTTGGGCAGTGCTGATGTTAAAGCACTCTTCACATGGGTAAATCTGTCCTCCTCCTCACCCTCTTCACACCAGGAAGGCAGTTTATAGTCATGTTGGAAGCAAACCCAGAAAAAGAAAAAAACAGAAAATATAATCTGACCAATGTCAAGGCTGAACTCTCAAACGCGTCTCCTTCTTCAAAGAAGTGGTAGCACCTTGTTAGGTCTGTCTCTGGATTTTGCTCCCCCTCCATTCCCTCCATCAATTCAAATGACATCAATTCAATGATAGCTGAGACTGCTTGTGAGAAGGCCGCACGCCTCAATTCTGTGTTTGTATCCAAATCATGGGAACCCAATCCTGTACTCCCTTCACCTAGCCTCTTGTACCAAACTGCTTCTGGTTACGGTGTCTTTCCCACCTGAGAAGGTAGAGAGGTTTCTGGCAAGCCACAGGCCGAGATGATATCAGTGCAAGTGTCCTAAAAACCTGATCTGCTGCACTTGCTCATCCACTTTCACTCTATCATGCCATCTGGGTCAGATACATCTGCTTGGGAGTTAGCCAAACTCACTGCAAGAGACAAAAATGGTGCACAAACAGATCATCCCATCTACAGGCCTATTAGCTTGCTTATGTTTATCATCAAAGTCATGGAATCTATCATTGCAGTTGACATCAAATCTTTCCTTTTTCCAACGGCTTGATCGCAGATCATCAGTTTGGTTTCAGAGCTGGTCATTCTGACTTCGACATGCTGCTTCTACTCACCAAACAATTGATGGAAGCTCTCAATCTCAGACATGAGATCAGGGATGTCTCTCTGGACATATCTCGAGCATTTGATACAGCTTGGCACCCTGCCTTGATCTCCAAACTCTCTGCTTATGGCATCCATGGCTACCTCCCTTCATGGCTCACTGACTACCGCACTCCCACATTCAGTGTGTAGCTTAACAGGATATTTTCATCTCATCTCCCTGTTAAGGCTGGAGTGTTCCAAGGTAGTGGCTTGGGCCCAGTGTTGTTGCTAAACTTAATCAATGATCTTTCCGATTCCCTGGAAAGTCCTGCCTGTCTCTTTGCTTATGATTCTACCCTCTGCTGTATGATTCCTCATCCTTCAAACAAGCACGCTGCAGCCTCTTCCCTCTATGCAGAAATTGATAGAATCAGGAGGTAATGCAACACTTGGAATATGACTTTCAACCTTGACAAATCCCACACCCTCAACCTGTCTCTGAAAGGACCGTCTGGTAACCACCCCCCCCCCCCCCCGCCCTCCCCAACTCCCCTCCATCGAATACCTAAACAAACCACTTGAAGAAGTTAAGTCACTCAAACGTTTGGGCCTCACCATCAGCCATTATCTTTCTTTGGCAGACCATATTTCCAAGATAGCTTCCAAAGACAGCCAGGGATTGGGCATGTTTCATTGTGCAAGGTCTTTCCTTGATCAGTCTGAACCTTTGACAACCTACAAAACCTTCCTTCACAGCCTGATGGAGTATTGCTCTAATCTTTGTGCTGGCTCGCCTGCCTCACACCTCTTGTGGCCAAGGAAAACAAAGTCCTTAAAATCATTGGGAACTCCCATGACTAAGCTGAGTTTCGTGGCCTGTTACTTTCACATTGTAGGCCCGTTGTAGTCAGGGCCCTTAGGGATATTTTGGGGCCGTTTGGTTCAAATTCTTCCAAAAGCACCAAATTTGGCCCAGATGTTGCCCATGCCATACTCTTTCGATTTTTGACGGGCGTCAAGACGGGCGCTCCCCCCTCCCCCGGGGGCCCCATATTGGCGAAATACTAAATGGCCGCCACCCGGATTAGAGGAAAATCAGTTAAATAACCAAAAGGGTTGGAATCATGTATGATACCACTTTTCAGGGGGTTTCGAGGTCGAGGAATCCAATTATGATGTTATTTTGATGATTCGAGGTCAAGGTCAACCCTCAAGGTCATCTTAAAGGTCATTTTTGAGTCAAACGTGTCGGTTTTTGAGTTTTTTGTCAAGATTTACGCGAGGTTCACCATTTTATGTTTCTGGGTTGGGTAATCGAACTCTGACCTTATTTTTGACAATTATTAGAGGAAATATTTACATGTCTATTTCCTAATTTTCAGGCATATGCAGTTCATCAGTCTAATTACAAAGGTACGGATTTTGATGTTTTATGAACTGTATGCCATATCCTTGTGTTTAATTTTTGTGCGATCATGATCCGGGTTCATGTATACATGATTGTATACATGTCATAAATATGACGTCATAGGTCATGTGACCTGGCGGCCATATTGGATTTTATGAAAACCTTAAAAATGGATCCCTGCCTTCATTTTTCGATCGATTCATTTTGAACTTTGACCACTTATAGTACGCCATGTGATTGGATGCATATCCTAATTATGACGTCATAGGTCAGGTGACATGGCGGGATGGACCGGTATGGTCGCCGGATCATACCGCCCTTGGCGCCCGTCAAAAATCGAAAGAGTATGGCATGGGCAACATCTGCGCCAAATTTGATGCTTTTGGAAGAATTTGAACCAAAATATCCCTAAGGGCCTTGACTATTGGTGGCATCTCTATTCTACCACCTCCTTTTTGTTCTTGCACACTCTGCCCTATCTTGGCTATGTCTGTCCTAGGTTTCTGCAGGGAACACATGGTCTGCCAGTAACCTTCCTGTAAACTCGTGTTAAACTCACTGCTCACCTCCACTCATTTGTTTTTCCTTTCTCTTGCCTGTGGAACCAACTTCACCCATCTGTTCATTTCCATTCTTCCCTCCAGCGCTTTAATACATCTGTCCTCCACTACCCCAGGTCATTCCCCATCCATACTCATCTCTAGTACCCCAAATGACTCTGTCCCAAGCACTCCTTTTTCAGGTTGTTGTGATTTTCCCTCTCCCTCACCTATTTTAATGTTAGTTGTTGTTTGTTTTGTTGCTTTTCTGTTTAATCCCCGCCTTCACCTTTCTCTTCTTACTGTGTTTCATTCAGCTTGCGTGTGGCTTGTTAGCCACCCATGTGTCCTTCTACCCCTCCCCTTGATCTCACTCTCACGTCTACTTTACTGTTGGTGTTCGCCCTCTCCATTTTGTTCCCCTCCATTCTGCTCTAGCTCTTCCACGAGCCTCAAACATGTATACAAAACAAGAACGACCGTACTGTGGGCACAAACTGCAACTACATCCAGTAATGGGCCGATTGGGAAATGCGCATTTAAAGCACTCTTAAAAGATCAACAGCACGATTGGGAAACACATTTAATGCACTGTCAAAAGGTTAACTCAACACCTCTTATCCATGTCACTCTCCCCACGGTTATAACAGATCGAGCTGATTTATCACACAGTCATCGATTCCTTAAACCCAATATGGGGCCATTCAAAAATAAGTGACCATTTTGTCTCGGTGCTATAGTGGGTGGAGCCAAGCGACAGAAGTGAGTGTAGTCCAGCAGCTGTCCGACCAATGGGTGCACATTTCAAAAATCAAACCACCACAAGAATCCCAACAACAGCAATGCAAAACTCTTGCAGACTTGTGACAGGTCGCAGGTAAAAATAAAAACAACACGTACAGACACATGCAAAGTACACCATCCCTATGCCAAATAAATAAATAACATATCCTCCAGCGCACGACATTGCCAGGGAGCCTCTGGTGCCCAGCGATGCCACCGTTCAGCACACAGACGGTATCGGGAGGGAGAGATGTACAATAATTGATTGATTAATTGAAATAAATAATAATCGTAAAATTATTAATTTCTTAATCAATTGGGTAATAACATACCTAAACCACCAGTGTTTCATCTGAAGCTGTAACTTTTTGAAAGTTAATGAAATATTATATTGATCAAAAAAAATAAAAAAAATAATGGATGGTGGGTGGTTAGTGTGCATCCACCCGGCTGCTGGTTGCATCATTTTTCTGTGGGCGCGTCTGCCGCGGATGCAATGCCTCTCTATAAGCAGTTATCTGGTACTCATTTTGCCGAACTCGGAAGGATGATCAGGCTGAGTTAACCCCACCTGGCGTTAATTCAACGTGATTCGAACTCTTGACCTTAGGATCCCAAGCCCGCCCGCCACCTGGAGATGGAATAGGAAAGGAGCGGTGTACAAAAACCCAGGCTGGACAGCTAAAAGGTGACTATGCTACCTCTGACTGATCCAGTTAGCCCACCTAGACCCCTGAAATTGGTGAAACAATCTTGTTAATGGTTGTACAGTTGTACCCTCGAAATAGTTGTCAAAATGTATTGGTTATGAATCAATATTTGATCAATCATAATCAAGCACAGCGCCAAAAAGCAAACAAACTTCTTTGGATCTTTTCAGGCAAAAGCCAACAAAAGAGTTGTGTATATATTTTTCTCTAACAAACCTCTTTCTGTAAATTAATAAGACAAAATATACAAATATATTTACCTGCATTTTTAGCACAGATTGCCTTTTAATTTTCCAGTGCCAGCCAGGAACTTTAGAATCATGATGGTTGATTCATGATTTGCAAGATATTATTCAGGAAGAAGAATGACTATTTGTGTGTTTCAAAGCACAAAATATTTTAAGAAATAAACACATGTCATACTATCACACACAGGTCTTTATCCAATGTTATTATTCCTTAGACAATGAAAAATAATCTTTATGCAATATAAACTAGTTGTGATCAACAGAACTTCAGTGTTTACTCTCAAGCCAGGATGATATTATACCAATTCTGTCCTCGCTGAAGGAAGTGTGTGAATCATAATGGGATAATGCATATGCGCTTTAGAGCTGTAATTAGTCATAATTTAACAGCGGCAATGGCTCAGACAATATCCACCACGTTTGGCACTGAAAATGCATTACAATCACAGCAGAAGCCACATAAAGTGGACAGTTCTCCATAATGCACAGGAGAGTGCCTTCAAATCGCCATGTTCATCCCTATGGACTCAAGCAATTACCTGTCCAAGAATTATTATATATTAATTTTCAAAAGGTCATTCAAAGTAGCAATTACATGATAAAGGGTTAATAATTTTCCGGATGTAAAGAGATTATTATTAGAATGGTACAAACTATAGAGCCTATGCATTTTATGGTAATATATATATATATATTGTCACGTCTGAAACTCCCGTTAACACAGGAACCTCAGCGGCAAGACCTTCGTCTCGGAAAATGGACCGAACGGTCCTTTATTGCACTGCATTCAATTAATTACTTGTAACTTTACTGTTCTCAAAGGATCATTCAATTCAGCCGAAATAATGGCGGCAGAAAACAAATGGCTGAAACACATTTTCTTAACTTTTGAAGGATTTATTTGAAGGTAACAAGATGCTATAAACAGAAACGGAACGAACCAAGCGAGACAAATGGACACGAAGAGTAAAATGGGAATATTCAAACGTATGTACAATGAATGGAAATAAAGCAATCCCTAACCCATGAGGCGCCACAGATCACACTCATACAACAAACAATATAGGCAAGACTTCCCTTCCTCTGATGCGCAAGGCAGACGCCAGACTAAAAAAAATAGACTGCTTCGGGAACCAGGTGTGACACGAATAACTCCTAAGAGCCAAACGAGCATGATTAAGATGGTATTTGGTATGGAATGCAGCAACGATTCGCCTCCTTAACGAGGTGTCATAGACCCCTTTGTTTTTTGATGTGATCGCCTCTTGGTTTGCTCTTCGTCCTCTTCCTTCATGCTCCACAAACACAGAGTGATCCCAGCTTGGGTCAATCCAAAGAGACGATGCCACAATTGTCCTATCCAAAACTCCATTTTCAGTTTTCCTTGTCCTTCCACACTAGGCTTTTGTGATCTTTAGGCCTGCACACCTCAGGCCTCTTCATCCTCCTCGTCTTCAGGTTTCCTGTTCCCTCCTTCCTCTTGCAAGGTCTCTCTCGTTCTCCATATATATATACAGTTGTGGCCAAAAATATTGGCGCCCTTGCACGTTTTTCAAATAACTCACAATTTTCTCCAATAACAAGTTGAAATTGACAAAAGTATTTTGTCTCCACAATTCTTTATTTCACTGTTAATATTACAGAACCTTTGTTTTTGATTCAGAACTTAATATATCCTTATACAGCAAGCCCTCCACAATGGTTGTGGAGTAGGTAAAACATTTTTCCAAAAGCAATAAAGGAACGATTTAAAGGATTAATGGGGGAGGAATGATGGAATTAAATCAACGGAAAGACACAAATAACTTAAGTCGCATTGTTTGAATAACCTCCTATGATAGTGTTTCCACTTAATTGATCGTGTGCTTCGATAAAGTAGTACCTTACAGACATATTAGCTATTAAACAGCAGTACCAATGAAAAGAACAGTTTCCATAGGTATGAAATGTGCCTTCATTGAAGTATGCAGAATAGGCTGCGATGATGATAAAGTCAGGGCAGAGTAAACCCTTATACCCAGCTAGGCACCTCATATTCTGCAGACAGCATTCTAATTTAAATAATGGTAACCCTTGAGAGAGATAGCAAACAACTACATGGCAACATTAAACCAACAGGAGAGTGCAAGTTGAACAAGTCAATTTGAAATTAGTCTCAAAGCAATATTCACCAGTAAACAATTATTAGAACCTTGTTTTAAAGTATCGTAAAAACTAAAAGCACCATTGAAATGCAGGAAAATGAGCTGGACAAATGAGGGTGCAAATGTAAGAGATGCTGAAAGGTTGCATTGCATAGCGGGGTGACACCTGAGGTTCTTGCACATAATGGGCAGCACATTTGTTTCAAACATCTGCCACTGAAACGGTATTTCAGAGAAATTAGCCCGTCAAGTTAAAGAGGAAGGATTTGCTGACTTGGAGGAGGCAGACATCGTTGAAGTTCTCGAGTCTCACGATGCTGAGTTGGCTGAGGAGGACCTTGAAGAGCTGGCAGCGCCCAGTGATCCAGAGCATGATGGAGATTCTGAGGGCATTGTGGAGAGACCTCAGCTGACAATCAGTGATGTCAAGAAAGGCCTCCAAAGGGCAGATAACTTGGTCGACTATTTCTTTGAGGTCGACCATTTCATGGAGAGGTGTTTGAAATTAAAGCGAGATATGGACACTGTCATGGCACCCGAAAAGGAGGTGTATAAGGACATGCAGACCAAGGTGAAGCAGACGAAGATCACATCCTTCTTCACAAAGTCTGACGACGCTGACGACCTGACCTAACTTTGCGCATCGTGGTTTTGCCAAGAACGTAACCCCCGTGGACGGGGAGGTTCTGCTGTAAATCACAAAATAAAAAGAAATTGCATTGACAAAATTATTAACACCCTCAACTTAATATTTGGTAGCACAGCCTTTGGACAGAATAACCGCAGTCAAGCGCTTCCTATAGCCATGAATGAGCTTCCTACACCTCTCTACTGGCAGGTTGGCTCACTCTTCTTGTGCAACATGCTCCAGTACTCCCACATTTGAAGGGTGCATTCTCCCAACTGCTGTTTTCAGATCTCCACACAGGTGTTCAATGGGATTTAGATATGGACTTATTGCTGGCCACATCAGAACAGGCCAGTATTTTGCCATCAACCATTTCTGGGTGCTTTTGGAAGTGTGTTTGGGGTCATTTTCCTGCTGCAAGACCCATGACCTTCGACGGAGACCCAGCTTTCTGACACTGAGTTGAATATTGCAATCCAAAATGCCTTGGTAATCCCCTGATTTCATGATGCCATGCACATTTTCAAGGCACTCAGTGCCAGAGGAAGCACAGCAACCCCAAAACATCACTGAACCTCCTCCATGTTTGACTGTATCCAGGTGTTCTTTTCTTTCAAGGCTTCATTTTGTTTTCTGTCAACATAGAGATGATGTGCTTTACCAAAAAGCTCTAATTTGGTATCCATCTGTCAACAAACAGGACATACTCGCAGAAGGATTTGGGCTTGTTCAGGAGTATTTTGGCAACTTCAGTGGGGCTTTCTCAGCAGTGGGGTCCTCCTGGGTCTCCTACCAAAGAACCCCCATTCATTGAGTTAGCGATGGATGGTGCGAGTTGAAACTATCGTACCTAGTGTCTGAAGGTCATCTTGAATCTGTTTGGCAGTTGATCGAGGTGCTTTCTCCACCATTCAAACTATCCTCGATCAAGTTTTCTCTTGTGGTCATGTCGAGGGAGGTTGGCTACAGTGCCATGGGCGTTAAACTTCCTGATAACATTGTGTGCAGTGGACACAGGAACATCAAGGTCTCTGGAGATGGACTTTTAGCCATGAGATTGTCCATGTTTGGCTATATACTTGTGTCTGACATCCTCAGACAATGCTCTGGCTTTTTTTCTTTTTTCCATGTTCATATCAATATACACACAGTGATTCGTCCGTCGGAGTGCCTGATGGTGAAGCGTGATTCATCACTCCAGAGACTTAATGCGGGGCTCGAACCACGGACCTCCGTTGATAACGTGTCAACAGCCCACTGCATACATATATATATATATATATATATATACATATATACAGACTTGGCATTTAATATGGAATTTTTTTTTTTCTTGACTTGGGTTTACTTTCTTAACTCAGTATATCAATCTGGTGAGTTTCTTTTACACTTTGGTGATTTATTTGTTAAAAGAACCATGTCACTGATTGTCTGTCGCAGCAAGAAGTCAACAACAGGATTATATCACAGGTGGCGTGACAAAATGTACGGACAGGTACATTTGATGATTGGCTTCACAGTCGGGTATATAAGGGTTGTTGCGTTCTGTATTAGTGGAAAACAACTGCTGCACATCTACAAAAGTTATTGCCGCTTCCTCTGGAGATGGTCCATCAACTCGACAATGCTGTTTGCCATGGAGTGGCTTTACGAAATTCCAGCATGACACAGCGTGCTATTGCTCGGCAGTATGGCATCACTCAAGGTCAGGTGTCAAAGATCCTGAAACGAAATGCTCAGAGGGGTGTCCCTACTCCAATACCGAGGCCAGGACGTCCCCGCAGAACCACAAGGAGGGATGATCACCAGCTGCACCGGTTAGTCCGCAATGGCCCTACCAAGTCAGCTAATCGGCTTAGGGCTGAGTGGCAGCAACTGACAAATGTGCCTGTATCCAGAAGGCTAGTCGACCAACGACTGGTTCAAGCAGGCTATCGTGCCAGGCATCCCCTGAGAAAGCCACGCCTGACCAGACATCACCGCCAGCGCCGATTGCAGTGGGCCAGAGAGCACCGTCAATGGCAGCCAGGCCACTGGAATCACGTGAACTTCAGTGACGAGTCTAGATTTCTGGTCTATCGTCAAGATGGCCGCATCCGAGTGCGCAGACAAGTGCATGAAGCCTACAACAAAGATTGTATAGTGCCAAGAGTCCAAGCTGGAGGTGGTGGGGTGACCGTTTGGGCTGCTTTTCATGCAGGGGGCAAAACTGACCTGGTTGTTCTGAATGGAAACCTGAACCAGTTCAAGTACAGGGCCATTCTGGAAGAAACATTGCTTCCATTTGCTCATGCAGCCTTTCGAGGAAACTTTGTCTTCCAAGATGACAATGCACGGCCTCATCGTGCTCGCATGATCCAACACTTTCTTGCTGACCGTGGTTTAGAGCATATGGAGTGGCCTGCCATGTCCCCGGATATGAATCCGATAGAGAACTTGTGGGCAGAATTAACGCGTCAAATCGACCACTTGGACCAGCAGCCGACCTCTGTGCGTGAATTGCAGCAGGCTATTGTCACTGCATGGCAAGTGATTCCTGTCCAAACCTTGGCAAATCTCGTGAACAGCATGCCTCGACGTGTACGTGCTCTCCTGAATGCTCGTGGGGGTTACACGAAGTACTGAACTGTAATTTTACTGTCCGTAATCCCAGTTGTAATTTAACTTTTGTTTTTGTTTAAAAAATTTTTTTGGCTAATGTGCAAAATAAAGAGATACTTCTGGAAAACGTACAGAAGTTTAACACAGTACTATCCATGAATTGAGTTCGATATCAGTTTACATCACTTTCAAGGATCAATTTATTTGCTTCAAAATGTCAAATGTGGCTTTTGTTTCTTTTAAAGGTCACATTAACAAAATCTAGAATAATTTCAACATAATTCCAATGAACTTTTGGTTTTAAGACATCTTGAAAAGTAAGTTCACCCCAACAAAAAAAATATTCCATATTAAATGCCAAGTCTGTATATACATATACATAATAAATATATATATATATATATATATATATATACATATATATATATATATATATATATACATATATATATATATATATATATATATATATATATATATATATATATATATAATTATATATATATATATAGTTATGTAAAAAAGTAGGTACACCCCATGTAAAGTTTTGACTTCTTCAACATATTTCAACATACAGCTATTTGATGTTCATTTAAACAATATTGACAGATAAAGGTGATATAATACAATAAATATCATGAAACATTTACATTTTGTAGTCCATTGTATAATTTAAATAAACATAAATGCAAATTTCGCATGTGGAAAAAGTAAGTACACCCCTACATTTATCAACACTTCAAATACATAAAATCAGAATCAGGTGCACCAGCTCAGGTGCAAATGTTTAGAACATCGTTAGAGAGGATCTTGGAGGAGCCTCTCTTATTTAAACCTCAGACATTTAGTTTGGTTTGCTCTTTGTTGTTGAAGTGTGTGGCGTCACCATGCCTCGATCAAAAGAGCTCTCTGAGGCCTTCAGAAAGAAGGTTATAGATGCCTACGAGTCTGGGAAGGTATTTAAAAAGATCTCCAAACAATTTGAAATCAATCATTCTACTGTCCGGAAGATCATCTGCAAGTGGAGAAGATTCCAAACAAATGCCAACTTGTTCAGGCCAGGCCTCCCCAGCAAGTTCAGCCTGAGAGCAGACAGCAAGATGCTGAAAGAAGTCTCTAAGAACCACAGAATATCATCACGGGACCTACAGGTAGCTCTTGCCACTGTTGATGTCAAAGTGCACGAGTCGACCATTAGAAAGAGGCTGAACAAATTTGATCTACATGGGAGGTGTGCCAGGAGGAAACCTTTGCTGTCCAGAAAGAACATCAGGGCAAGACTAAAGTTTGCCAATGAACACCTAGGCAAAGACCAGCACTTCTGGAACAATGTGGTCTGGACAGATGAGTCAAAGGTAGAGTTATTTGGCCACAGTACCAGAAGACATGTTTGGCGAAAACCAAAGACAGCATTTGACCACAAGAACCTGATACCAACTGTAAAGCATGGTGGTGGAAATATTATGGTTTGGGGCAGCTTTGCTGCATCAGGGCCTGGGCAGCTCACCATCATATAATCCACTATGAATTCTTCATTGTACCAGAGGGTGCTTGAGGATAATGTGAGGCCATCTGTCGGAAAGGTGAAGCTCAACCGAAGGTGGACCTTACAACATGACAATGACCCTAAACATACCAGTAAATCTACCAAGGAATGGCTGAAAAGAAAGAAATGGAAGGTTCTGAAATTGCCAAGTCAAAGCCCGGATCTAAATCCCATCGAGATGTTGTGAGGGGATTTGAAATGAGCTGTGCATGCAAGAAACCCATCAAACATCGCACACCTGAAAGAATTCTGCATGGAGGAGTGGGCATAAATTTCTCCCAGTCGATGTCAGAGACTGGTAGACAGTTATAAGAAACGCCTACTTGAGGTTGTTTCTGCCAAAGGGGGCAATACCACCTATTAGAGCCAAGGGTGTACTTACTTTTTCCACACGTGAAATTTGCATTTATGTTTATTTAAATTATACAATGGAATACAAAATGTAAATGTTTCATATTTGTTATTTTATATCACCTTTATCTATCAATATTGTTGAAATGAAGATCAAGTAGCTGTATGTTCAAATATGTTGAAAAAGTCAAAACTTTACATGGGGTGTACTTTCTTTTTCACCTGACTGTATGTATATATATAATATAATATATATATATATATATATATATATATATATATATATATATATATATATATATATATATAGATATATTGCGGTTTTTGCGGCAACATATGTTGTTGCGGTTTTGTGAATAAAGGATGACCCCCCTCGTAGGTAGACGCACCACAACATGTAGCCTCACAGTAGTTCAGTTATTTCTTCGTAAATGTAAGCGTAGTCTCCTTTCCTGTGTTAGATTTGCGTTGAGCAGGCTAGTAAGTGTAGGCCTCAATTGGGCTAGAATGCCATGTGCTCGGCCTGGAACAAGTCTGGCAAGGCCGAAGGGAGGAACTGCAGGGAGTGGCCGGTAAGTAGCGAGCCACCAATCAGAGCTCAAGGGGAGTGGCTTACCAAGGCAACGAGAGGAGGGGCATGGAACATTCGGGTAAGGCCGGGGAGGGGCCATATAAAACCCTGTTCCGAGCCCCCCGTGACAGAATGAGTGAGAGCCAGTCGGAGAATCATTGAGAGTCGGAGTCGGAGTATCAGACAGAGCTGAGAGAGACGTGTGGTAAAAGTGAGTGTGCCCTAAAAGTCGTGGTGGTCACGTCGGAGATCAAAGAGACATTGTACCCACGAGTGGATTGAGGTGCTTGTTATAGCCTCTGTACACGAACTCCTCCCTGTGCCCTGCGCTCTGCTGCTGCCTGTATTAATTGCGCTGTGTGAAGATGATCCATTCCAGGCACAGACGCCCGATCTCCCTGCCTGCGCTCCCAGCACACGTGCCGTGGACACCAGAGGGCCACGCCGGGCGAGCTGTCCGGGAGCGACCGGCGTCCAGGCGTGTTTAGCGTATGAAACTGTTCTTCCTCCTCTTCCCCGCGTGAGTGAGTGGGCCCTTTGTCTGAGCATAAGTTAAGACTGCTTAAGTGCCTGCTCTGTGTCTTTTCGCCCTGTACATTATAAATAAACCTGTTCTTCCTTCTATTTGATCGTCCCCGTCAGTTCCATCTATCAGCCGGGCATCGCACGAATAAAACCGCTCGAATCGGGTTCAATAAAAGTAACGGCACGAGTCACATGATATGCAAACCGCTCGGCGTACTCGATTAGCGTGGCTTGTGCGAGGTCCGGTCCCCGTTTTCGTGGCAGCGTGGGTACCAAAGGTACGTGTGGAATCGACCCGATACCCTTTTCCACGTTCGCTGCGGGAGTGGCAACTCGGCCTCGTGGACCCAAAGACCCGAGGGGGAAAAGGGGTTTAACCCCTCCCCCCCCCCCCCCTCTGTACGTTGACGGACTTCGAGAGATCCACAACAAATTGGTGTCAGGAGTGGGATAATTGGACCTGGAGTGCGCTTCACACACTCGAAATTACGAGCGAACGGAATTTAGTTTTAAAAGCCAAATTAAATTCGTACAATGGCTGGCCAAGTCGGTCAATTGCCGGTGGGAGGAATAACAGAAGAAGAACTAATGGCCCAGGACCGGCAGGAACAGTTGGTAGTGGAGGAAGCAGAAGAGGGTGCGGCAGTTGGTAACGAAAATGGCGGCGCATCGAACGTGGTGGCGGAAGCCGAGCCGGCTGTGCAAGCTCAGTTTAACATGCAATCATTCATGACGCAATTCTTAGCGATCCTGAAAGAAGAGGGGGATCGATTGGCTAATGGGATGGACGCCATGTTGACGAATCCAGGTGCGATAGGCAAATTATGAGGGCGGCGTCGAGAAAGGACATGAAAAGGCGGGGGAGGACATTGGATGCAGGTTGAGCGGGAAGGTCGCGGTGGTAAGCAACGGGGTGAAGCGATACGGGGAACGTGCAGAGAGCGAATTAAAGCGGTGCACAGCCATATTGACTGGGGCAATGGGGGTAGCGACACGGGGTGTAGAGGAGCCTACGATCGTCGAATTTGACAAATAAATTTTGGAGGCGCCGATGAAGGTCGAATTGGAGGACGAAATTTTGGGGGCGCCGACGATCGTCGAGTTAGAGGAGACAACCCGGGAAAAAGAAGTAATGATAGGGGTTGAAGAGACGGAAGAGACGAGGAATAAATCATGGGAGAAGGTGATGGAATATGCACAAGGTCCGTGTTTGCACCATGATGCCGTGCTTGCTAACGAAATAAAAAGTTTGCAGGTGCTGGCGGAGAAGGAGGGCTTCACACAATGAGTGAGATTGTGTTTGGTGCGAATGTGTTTGGCGAATGTGTTTGGCACGAACGGGTGCTTGGTGCGCTTGGGAGAGAGGCGATACCCGGGCGTTCGCGATGGGCCCATTGTGCAGTGTGAGAGGGAGTGCGTGGAACGAGAGTGTGTTACAGAGTGTGTAATGGAAGAGTGTGCACCGGAGTGTGCGATGGCCAAGTGTGCACCAGAGTGTGCAATGGCTGAGTGTGCACCGGAGTGTGCGATGGCTGAGTGTGCACTGGAGTGTGCGAGGGCCGAGTGTGTGGAGAGAGAGAGTGTGTACCGGAGTGTGCGATGGCCCTGTGTTAATGGGAGTGTGTGAGGGTCGAGTGCGTAGAAGAAAGGTGTGCACCAGAGTGTGTGAATGGTGCGTGTGTGCCTGGGTGGTGTGCACCGGAGTGTGCGACACCGGAGTGTGTGAAAGGTGCGTGTGCACCGGAGAGTGCGACACCGGAGTGTGTGAAAGGTGCGTGTGTGCCTGGGTGGTGTGCACTGGAGTGTGCGACACCGGAGTGCAAGAAAGAGTGCACAATGGAGTGTGTGGGGGGCGCGTGTGTGCCTGGTTGTGCGACAAAGAAGTGTGTGAGGGGTGCTTTTGCACCTGGGTGTGCGAGTTTGGAGTGAGTCGCGAGGTGTGAGGATGCGGCTCAAGCATCGACACCGACCGGGAGGGGGGTGGGGGGTGGTGGTAGAGCTTAGCAGGACGAGTAGCATACGCGAGCCCCCGGTGAGTTGTGTGCTGCAGGGACCAGAGTGGATCGGTGCCGCATCTTTCTCACGAGGACCGGCATGCACGATTCGTGCCTCCGGCCCCCGCACGGTATGGTTGGTGCCATATGGCGGCAAAGCCGATCGGCCGGGTTCAAGGGGAGGTATGAGTTTGCGGAGCCACGCACTTTGTCGGGTGTGGTGCTCTGACCGTGGCCGGTTGGGTCACCGTGCGTGGGACCGCGAGGCCCCGCGCAGGGATGGAGCCCGGCACCTGGACCCATCAATCCCTCCCCTCTTGGATCGAAAATGCCGGACGGACCCCTATACAGGCGACCAAGCACCCGCATGGATCGCTCGGCCCTTCGAGGCCGAGCTGTGACAACGAACCTCTGCATGGAGGGGCTCATAATTTAGCGGATGGAGAGTAGTGTACCCCACGTGGGGGAATGGTAGTGTCACCATTCCTCACACTGGGGGGGGGGGGGGGGCATGAGCATTAGTTTAGGGGGATGGCAATGTTAGGCCCATGGAGGGGCCAGCAATGGTTGCCTCCATGGGGCACCGAAGCTAGCCGAGGGAGGGCTAGGATAATGTTAGGGATTTAGAAGACAGTAGGGACGAGAATTAAGTAGTGACACCTGAACTATAGAGGGGACGTAGAGAGTTTAGGTGGATGTTAATAAAGGGAGTGCATAGTGTAAGGGGACGACGGGGAAGCACGTGTTTTAGGGGAACTTAGTTAGATAGATGATGCTGTGTGAGTGAGGAATTGTGAGTGAGATAAAAGGAATTGTGTTTGAGGGGTGCGAGA
Organism: Myxine glutinosa; assembly: GCF_964187855.1. NCBI lineage: Eukaryota > Metazoa > Chordata > Myxini > Myxiniformes > Myxinidae > Myxine > Myxine glutinosa. The sequence continues at coordinate 141,744,863 of NC_136263.1, forward strand.
TAAATGGTGTGCAAGATAAGTGGTGTACAAGATAATTGGTGTGGAAGTTAAAGGTGTGGAATTCATGGTGCGAAGGAGTGAATGGGGGGAAGTGGAACCCATTCATGAAAGCCCGGGGTGGGTAGTTTAAAGCCAGGTAGAGGGCACAGGTAAATTGTATGGATATTGACACCTGTGGTGCGGGTAGTGGAAAGAAGTGTTTTGTAGAGTGCATGAGACTGTGGAATGGCTGGGCATGTGGCTTAATCGGTGCGTATGGTTATTGGGGCACTCCGCCACTGGTAGTTTGTCGGCCAGGTGAGGCCACAGGTAGGCTCTGGGAGCCGGTCAGGTTAGTTGTGAGTGGGGCCCGAGGCTCCCAGGATAGGAGCCGGGTTGCCCGATGCCAAGGTGGGCATGGAGGGGGTGAGTGCCAGGAAGGGCCTTCCCCAGTTAGGTAGTCGCAAGGAGCAGGCAAGCTCGGGAGGCGGCTTCAGTGGCGGAGGAGCACTGGTAAGTATACCTGCTGGTAGGACCACACGACCCAGCCACGAAATTGTGCGAGGGCATGAGTGAAAATTTTTGGGGGTGAGACCCAAATTTGGGGGTACCACAGTGTGGGCAATGGGAATTCGGGTTTTTAGAACCACATACTCCACGTGGTCGATTGGATTAAAGAGGCCGATTGGCAGGGTACGACCCCGGGCAGTTTAACAGTGTAAATGTTAGTAGTGTAGTTAGGATATGAGAAATCCCTTCGCACCATACACAGCCAGTCACTGAGGAGGACGAGCTCCACACACACCGAGGCTCTGTAAGCCGTTTGGGACGTGAGACGCATCATGACGTGATGAGACATTGTGTGTGTTCCATCCCTTCCTTCCTGGGAGGGAGTTGGGGACGAATTTGGCACAGAGGGGGATATGGGAGACAAGACATAGAGACGGATTGTGAATACAAGGGGGGCTAGGGTAGTGTAGCCAACGGTGGGGGGTACGGATGGTTAGGGACGAGTTTGCTCTGCTCACTCTACCACGTCCCTTGCACCGCACCAGGCATGGTGGTGCCTGGTCACCTTGTTTTTCATGTGCCACTGTGTCCTTTCCACTTGCTTGTTGCGCTTCGTCTTCCCTCCCCGCCCCAGGACCATTTTGGAGGCCGAAATGTGCAGCATCCATTCTGTGCCGTGTCGCACCGGTGCAGCCGAACAGTGCAGCACTTTGCTGTCAACCCACCTTTTGCTGAACCCTTGCCACTCATTATGGACCACAAGCCTTGTGGCCTTGCACCTCT
>NC_136263.1:141751134-141821134 GCF_964187855.1 Myxine glutinosa
AGGCATTTTGTTTTGGTTTATTTTCTTATACTTATAGTTATTATCATTATTATTGGGTATAATTGTGATGTGTAATATTTATAAATTCATATATTCGGTATATTTTGTGAATGTGCAAATTATTTTGATCCATCGTTATATTCTTTATTAGGTTTTTCAGCAGTGAACCATAAAGGTATCCTCACTTTTATTACATGTCGATGATTTACCCATTTCAAATCTACCTGTTGATTCTAATTAACACGAGTTTCCTTACAAGGAACTCCAACGCATGAGGAGGCCATTCAGCCCAACGAGCCTGCGCAGTAACCAACACACATACCACAAAATATTAAATATATATATATATATACATACTCCTGGCTCTCGGGGTGAGTTCGTGGCCATCGCAAAAGTACAAAGTCATGCATGATTTTATTGTTGTACATACCAAGACCTTTCAAAAAAATTTGGGTGACAAGCCCAAATCTGTATAGATTTTGCTGCAGAGGGAGATTTTCAAAATGGCCGCCATAAGTATTACTTTTGACCATATCTTGGTCTGTGAGACTCATAGAAACATGATATTGGTCCCTAAACCTATGTTTTCAGGGTCAAGGAACTCAATAAGACCAATAACAATTACATTGGCTCCTTCGTTTGGGGCAGCCATCTTGAATTTCAAAATGGCCGCCATTCAAAATCTCAGTTGTCCATATATCAGGCATCAAAACACATAGACGCTTGATGTTTGTGGTTATACTCATGCATTTAAAGCCAAGGAATCCAATGATAAGAGTATAATAATACAGTGGTTCATTTGGTTGAGTTATCATGTAACCTAAAAATCCACAATGGCGTCCAAAATGGCCACCAAAACCTAACGGTTATACTTGAAATGACTCGAAATCAATGATTATTTACCTCAAAGTTGTAATTTCGGTGCATATCAGAGTCTAATGTTTCATCTCAGTTGTAAGGATTTTTACAGTTTTCAGTCTTCTGGCACTTTCAGAACACAGAACATTTTACCAAAGCTTCTCGACAAGGGCACGTTACACGAGCGCATTTGCCACAATGACACACCAGGGACCAACGTGGCTCGAGGGTTTTCCATTATGTTGATGGCAAAAGATGGCCATTCTCGAGGGTAAATCCGTAATCCACTGGATCAAGGTCTCCTATTCTAACATTGAGTTGCCTATCTAGAACATGCATAGTGGTGTATGCATTGTAGAATGCACGATAAATGTGAGGTTCAAGGCCTTGACCTGTCGGTGCCAGATTTTGATGCGATGTTGATTTTGAGAAATGGAATTGATAAGCTCGTAGCTCCTGGAAATTACCGGATTTGCTCCCAGCATCTGCTACTTTGACCAAATATTGTTCTGCATTCTGAATCACTGCAGAAGTTAGTGGAGTGGTTGCGCCAAATCCTCACAAGTGGATCTCAGGGTTAGCCTTGAGGGCTGCTTTCTTGGGGCCAATCTTGCTGGTGATATCACACCCTATGAGGCTGTGTAGTGCTGGAAAGACTGCGCAGAGATCAGGATCCAGCCGTGCATGCAGAATGTGAAGGGGTACATAACGGGTGGTGGTGCCTCTACCTGCCCATACCCACAGTTCCTTCAGTCCCTCTTGAAGAAAGATTGGCATACAAAACAGTAAGGCAACTATCACATCTGTATCATTGGAGATAACAATGCAGGGTTTGTAACCTGCCTGGAGACAATCAAGGACATGCATGGGTATGCGGAGATCTGCCTCCTCAACTGTGGACTGCAGGTGCCACATGTAATGTTCTGTACTATTGTGAATCTTTATACACTGCCAGTCGTTACTGGCCATGCATAGCTGGCTGAGTATGGTCGGCTGTTAGACTTGCGCACCTCGGCAGGATATGTGAAATCAATGCTACTACCAAAGTGTCTCAAAAAAAATATCTTCACATCTCTATTGCCAAATTGATGCTAGTCCTCTGTGGAAGTGTAACTCAGTGTAACTTATTAATTGGCACTGGTAACTTATTAATTAACACTGGTAACGAAGCAGATACATTTTACCTGCAAACTCTGTGAAAGACGAGTTCGTAAATGAGTGTCAGGAATGTGCCCGAACATGATAATCTCTTGTCCACCTGGTCACAGCCCCTGGCTGGAGCACCCCCCTATCGTTTGGTAAACGGAACTCACAGCAGGAGGGGAGCGAGCTGATGCCAGGACTTGGTGCATGCATGACCTCGGGGCATTAGCGGAGAAAGGATTAACGTTCAGCGGACAGGGGATTAAGTCCAGTTTGTCCATATAAACGAGAGCAAACGTTGAGTAAAAAGAACTTGTCACCAGGAGCTCTGACCGACGGAACGGACGAGCACTCCTGATCATCAGACCCTCTGCCCGACGGGAGTGGCGGAGGAACATCGGCCGAACGAGAAGGACCATGCGAAAAGAGTTAACCTGGTCCATTGAATTATGCGGTATTATTTGGTAATTGGAATGAAGTGAATAACCAGTTAATAAACCAGACCTTTTGTAAAACCTGTGTCCGGTCATTGGAGTCTTGAGTCTCAGCTACAAATTCCCTTACAATCTGGAGGCACCGCTGGAATTTCGAGTGGACGTCGCCAAGGTGAGCATGACGTCTTGGGGATCTGTCCATTATGAAATATGAATTCTGAAGATGGAGAATTTGGTGTGTGGGACTTGTGATTGTCCATAGGTAATCCAAGGATGAAACGTTTTAAAATGATTCTATTTATTCGTGAGCTTGCAAGGACATGACGCTGGGTATTAAAAGCCTTGCCCAGATCTGCGGGCAAATCGGCTCATGAAGTGCACCATGAGACGATTTGTTTGCCGGGTCGGTAAGGTTCGGTAAGGTCCGTACACGTGTACAATCGTGGACACCCGTTTTAAATAAATAGATAAATAATTTTTTTCGAATGAAAATTAAGGATTTTTCAAATTGTTGTGGACTTTTGGCCTATGTTGAATAAAATAGTTGTTGATTGAACTAGTTGACGGATATATAAATCCCATTCGAATGTCAAGTGAATCGAATGAAAATTAAGGATTTTTCAAATTGTTGTGGACTTTTGGCCTATGTTGAATAAAATAGGTGTTGATTGAACTAGTTGACGGATATATAAATCCCATTCGAATGTCAAGTGAATCGAATGAAAATTAAGGATTTTTCAAATTGTTGTGGACTTTTGGCCTATGTTGAATAAAATAGTTGTTGATTGAACTAGTTGACGGATATATAAATCCCATTCGAATGTCAAGTGAATCGAATGAAAATTAAGGATTTTTCAAATTGTTGTTGACTTTTGGCCTATGTTGAATAAAATAGGTGTTGATTGAACTAGTTGACGGATATATAAATCCCATTCGAATGTTAAGTGAATCGAATGAAAATTAAGGATTTTTCAAATTGTTGTTGACTTTTGGCCTATGTTGAATAAAATAGGTGTTGATTGAACTAGTTGACGGATATATAAATCCCATTCGAATGTCAAGTGAATCGAATGAAAATTAAGGATTTTTCAAATTGTTGTTGACTTTTGGCCTATGTTGAATAAAATAGTTGTTGATTGAACTAGTTGACGGATATATAAATCCCATTCGAATGTCAAGTGAATCGAATGAAAATTAAGGATTTTTCAAATTGTTGTGGACTTTTGGCCTATGTTGAATAAAATAGTTGTTGATTGAACTAGTTGACGGATATATAAATCCCATTCGAATGTCAAGTGAATCGAATGAAAATTAAGGATTTTTCAAATTGTTGTGGACTTTTGGCCTATGTTGAATAAAATAGTTGTTGATTGAACTAGTTGACGGATATATAAATCCCATTCGAATGTCAAGTGAATCGAATGAAAATTAAGGATTTTTCAAATTGTTGTTGACTTTTGGCCTATGTTGAATAAAATAGGTGTTGATTGAACTAGTTGACGGATATATAAATCCCATTCGAATGTCAAGTGAATCGAATGAAAATTAAGGATTTTTCAAATTGTTGTTGACTTTTGGCCTATGTTGAATAAAATAGTTGTTGATTGAACTAGTTGAGGGATATATAAATCCCATTCGAATGTCAAGTGAATCGAATGAAAATTAAGGATTTTTCAAATTGTTGTTGACTTTTGGCCTATGTTAAATAAAATAGTTGTTGATTGAACTAGTTGACGGATATATAAATCCCATTCGAATGTCAAGTGAATCGAATGAAAATTAAGGATTTTTCAAATTGTTGTGGACTTTTGGCCTATGTTGAATAAAATAGTTGTTGATTGAACTAGTTGACGGATATATAAATCCCATTCGAATGTCAAGTGAATCGAATGAAAATTAAGGATTTTTCAAATTGTTGTGGACTTTTGGCCTATGTTGAATAAAATAGTTGTTGATTGAACTAGTTGACGGATATATAAATCCCATTCGAATGTCAAGTGAATCGAATGAAAATTAAGGATTTTTCAAATTGTTGTTGACTTTTGGCCTATGTTGAATAAAATAGGTGTTGATTGAACTAGTTGACGGATATATAAATCCCATTCGAATGTCAAGTGAATCGAATGAAAATTAAGGATTTTTCAAATTGTTGTTGACTTTTGGCCTGTGTTGAATAAAATAGTTGTTGATTGAACTAGTTGAGGGATATATAAATCCCATTCGAATGTCAAGTGAATCGAATGAAAATTAAGGATTTTTCAAATTGTTGTTGACTTTTGGCCTATGTTGAATAAAATAGGTGTTGATTGAACTAGTTGACGGATATATAAATCCCATTCGAATGTCAAGTGAATCGAATGAAAATTAAGGATTTTTCAAATTGTTGTTGACTTTTGGCCTATGTTAAATAAAATAGTTGTTGATTGAACTAGTTGACGGATATATAAATCCCATTGGAATGTCAAGTGAATCGAATGAAAATTAAGGATTTTTCAAATTGTTGTTGACTTTTGGCCTATGTTAAATAAAATAGTTGTTGATTGAACTAGTTGACGGATATATAAATCCCATTCGAATGTCAAGTGAATCGAATGAAAATTAAGGATTTTTCAAATTGTTGTTGACTTTTGGCCTATGTTGAATAAAATAGGTGTTGATTGAACTAGTTGACGGATATATAAATCCCATTCAAATGTCAAGTGAATCGAATGAAAATTAAGGATTTTTCAAATTGTTGTTGACTTTTGGCCTATGTTGAATAAAATAGGTGTTGATTGAACTAGTTGACGGATATATAAATCCCATTCGAATGTCAAGTGAATCGAATGAAAATTAAGGATTTTTCAAATTGTTGTTGACTTTTGGCCTATGTTGAATAAAATAGGTGTTGATTGAACTAGTTGACGGATATATAAATCCCATTCGAATGTCAAGTGAATCGAATGAAAATTAAGGATTTTTCAAATTGTTGTTGACTTTTGGCCTATGTTAAATAAAATAGTTGTTGATTGAACTAGTTGACGGATATATAAATCCCATTCGAATGTCAAGTGAATCGAATGAAAATTAAGGATTTTTCAAATTGTTGTTCACTTTTGGCCTATGTTAAATAAAATAGTTGTTGATTGAACTAGTTGACGGATATATAAATCCCATTCGAATGTCAAGTGAATCGAATGAAAATTAAGGAATTATTTCATTATTAACGATTAATGAAGTACTTATTTAATTAATTACATTTCTTATTAAATTACAGTAATTACATTACAGTAATTACCTGAGGTAATTACAGTAATTACAGTTCCGGTAATTACAGTAATTACAGTAATCATTACAGTAATTGCAGTAATCTTATTACAGTAATTACATTACATTAACTCAGGCACCTTTTGAGTAAGGAAGCTGATATTTGGACATGACACTGACCGAGTGATGTGGCTATCAAGGATAATTTTGATTTATTGATTAATCATTTAATAAATTAACTCGTTGATTTATAAATGACTTATTTAATTAAAAGTCCTCAGAGATACATCTTCGGATGAAATACTTACAGATTGGTTATGCTATGAGCCAATTGATTAAGGAAAATATTTTGTGATGGCCATATTGGCAATTTCGTGGCCATATTCGTGGCAACTCAGTTAGTGCCACTGCACCTTTAAAATGCATCCCTGCGTTCATTTTTCGATCGATTGAGTTGAAATTTTGAACAATCGGATCTGGACTGTCGTTGTTAACGACTCTAGCACGCACTCGTCCAATCAGGATGGAGCGGTATGGTCCCCGGATCATCACTGCCCGCAGTGTTAATTAGTTTTACTTTTTCTCTTGGTCATATAATTTTGAAGACATGCATGTCATGATAGAGGAAATGTTTGTTCTGTTGAACGGAATAAATGTTGTTTATTTGTGTGGGTGTGTATTTCTTGTGTATTTTGGATATATTTTCACGACTAATTCCAGTTAACATCCTGCAAAATTTGCTCGTTTGCTGGCCGAGTCGAAATTGCGTTGAGTTCCTATGGCATGCGCCATTAAAAGCGCTGTGTAATGGTTGAGCTCCCTTTATTTCGTTTTGGTCATGCGGATGAGCAAACAAAGTGACAAATGCTGCGGCTGGAGCAGTAGAAGCGATGTTTTTTTTAATGGAAACGATGTAATGAGTAATTAAAAGTGGGAGGGGGCAACACCACGCATACCTCTTTTAAGGTGTGTATAAACCCTGGAATAAACGTGGGAGGGGGCAACACCACGCATACCTCTTTTAAGGTGTGTATAAACCCTGGAATATTTCAGCAATCAATACAATGCTGAAACTATGTAAGTTAAGTTAATGAGTAATTTAATGAGTAACTTAATGAGTAATTTAATAAGTAATTTAATGAGCAATTTAATAAGTAATTTAATGAGTAATTTAATAAGTAATTTAATGAGTAATTTAATGAGTAACTTAATGAGTAATTTAATAAGTAATTTAATGAGTAATTTAATGAGTAATTTAATGAGTAATTTAATAAGTAATTTAACGAGTAATTTAATGAGTAATTTAATGAGTAATTTAATAAGTAATTTAATAAGTAATTTAATGAGGAATTTAATGAGGAATTTAATGAGGAATTAAAAGTGGGAGGGGGCAACACCACGCATACCTCTTTTAAGGTGTGTATAAACCCTGGAATAAACGTGGGAGGGGGCAACACCACGCATACCTCTTTTAAGGTGTGTATAAACCCTGGAATATTTCAGCAATCAATGCGATGCTGAAATGATGTAATTTACTGTGTAAGAGGGTCGACCTTGGGTTTGTTTGGGTTTGTTGTTTATTTTTGTGGGTGTGTATTTTTTGTGTATTTTGGATATATTTTCACGACTAATTCCAGTTAACATCCTGCAAAATTTGCTCGTTTTCTGGCCGAGTCGAAATTGCGTTGAGGTCCTATGGCATGCGCCATTAAAAGCGCTGTGTAATGGTTGAGCTCCCTTTATTTCGTTTTGGTCATGCGGACGAGCAGACAAAATGACGAATGCTGCGGCTGGAGCAGTGGAAGCGATTTTTGAATTGTTCAATGATTATTCGATATTGTTATGACTTATTGTCAATAGGTATACTAAGTGGCCATGAGGTAGCCTGTTGCTATGTACAGTTTTATTCTATTGTTGATTATACCACATAGCTGTGGTGATAAAGGAAATGTTCGTTTTAAATAGATGATTATGATATGACCATGACTATAAAATCATGATGATTATTATGAATGATATCATAGGGTTCAAATGCAGAATGATTGCATGAACTTGGAAAAGAACTTTCAAGCCCTATGGGATAAATTGGGTGTTACAAGCGATGGAGTTTCAAAATTTAGCATGATTGAAGGAATTTTACAGTCTTATTTCAGGAGTTTTACGAAATTTATATTGCCAAGAGATTTGGGTACTATTAAAAAAAAAAAAAAAAAAATGATGAGATATTTTTCCCAATGAACTTTAATATCTGCCATCCATTTTGGCTGTCTCACGAATGAAGGATGAGTTGCCTTTAGTGGTTGCAAAGAAAATTTGTGGAGACCAGGCAAAATGGGGAAATATGTCAGATATGACCCTAGGACAGGACGGTGATTCATCAATTGACATGAGGTACGAACCAGAGGTGACGACCGATGAGAGTCGATCTCAGTCAATGGATGGACCTGTCCTGACATCATTGGGGAAAGGGCTTATGCAAGGAGTCATTCAAAATGATTAATTTGATTTATTGATGAATATTGATGAATTAATTGAAATTGAATGATTGATTGAATTGTTGATTGATTGAATCTAATTGATTGAATTTAATTGAATAAATTTAACTGAATAAATTGAACTGAATAAATTGAATTGAATATATTGATTGTTTGATTGATGAAAATGCGGTCTCAAGAAAGAAGCTTTGATATCTTTGCGAGATATTATCAATGTGGAGACAACCTGGGAAAATTGAGCAAGGTGGTGAGTTTATATACAGATATATATGTGCGGTTACCATTGTGTGATTTCCCCGTCAACAGAGCGGACACCTGAGGATTCACCCATTTCAAACTGACCCTCCGGCTCATCTGCAAATACTGATCTGTGAGATTGGATTGTGCAAAAGCCACAGCTGAGGGAGATTCTCTGGAAATCACCGTGTGAACAGGTGGAGAGACCCTTCCTGGAGGTACGAGTGAAGCTTTAGAGGAACAAACTACAACACATCCAACGCTACTTTGATAAAAGGCAGAATGGGAAATGGAGCCTGCAAGAATACACAAGGACAACCAGAGATTCCACAAAAAGGTACTTGTACACATCATATGTACGACCGTTATGGTGCCGAAGCTATAAGGCAGGTCGAGAATTGGTATTTGTGGACAAAGGGACATGATGAGGAGTTTCCAAGAGATGGTACATTTGAGCGAAGTCGATTGGAAAGATTAGAACAAAGATTGAAAGCCAGAAAGAGACAGAATCTAACGGTAGACTGGCTTGCATTCCATCTTTGGGATGGTGAATCCAGACAACGGGAACAGCAAGAACGGATAACGGATCTAGAATTTAAAATAAAAAGGATACAGGATACAGTGGAGGAGACAAATGCACAACTGCCCTCGAAATTAGGAATGAAAGTGACAGTTGTCCCATCTGATTTCCAGTTGTCTCCCCAAAAAGGACGGTACAGAGAATTTTTTCGTGTTTCAGGAGATAACGAGAGATTGCAGTGGCAACTCAGGGATGTAGAGATGCAGCCCAGCAATACAAGTGCACAGGTGCACAGCCCAGGCAACGACAGAAACCGGTGTTTCAAGTGTGGACGGATGGGACATTGGAAAAGAGGATGTCCGTATACCAAAAGGAAGACAAGTTAATAGGGTAAACCAAGATCAAGGGTACCAGTGCTGACCGATACCTCAGACAATGATTAGGCCTTCATTGCGACAAATCCCAAATGACGATTGGCCTCAACAAATTAGATTACTGGACAAACATGAATAACCGTCGATGATTCTTGGGTCTGAAAAGTTTTCGGAGCAAGAATTATTCATTCTTTCTTTTGCTTGTAAGCAAATTAGTAATTAATTGATCAAATGCCGAAATTGGATCTTTTATGTTGGGCACACAATTTTAAATTTACAAAGTTGGAACAATTGCTTTGCAAATTTTTGAAACTAAGTGACAAGAGTCACATGATGATCAGGTGGGAATTTCGGACTAGTGTTCCGCATGATTGATAGGTCAGTGGTCGACTAACATGCAAATGGGTGTGTAGTCAAATTTGGATAAATTATGGTGGGAACTGAAAGGGTAATTTCAATGTGACATTATAGGGGTTTTCTAAGAATAAACTTTTTGGTCTATTTGTGTATTAGCATTTATAAAATTGAAGGACAAATTTTATGAAATTGAAATAAAATTGACACCCATCTTGATCTGTAAATAATGGTTCCAACGCAAACAAATACGCATAATGCATGTGTGTGTGTGTTTATGTGTGTCAATGTTAGTGTTTTTGTTTTTGTTGTTTTGTATATCAATCTTACAAGATTGTTGACACCGACAGTGTGCCTGTCTGGAAATGGATAGTTTTATGTGGATGGGATTGAATATCCAGAGAATCCGTAAAATAAAATAGAAATATAATTTGATTATGAACATTATCTCTTTTGTCAAGGGAAATGGAATATAAAGATTTGATGTGCTGGGTTATGAGCAGCCATTAATTAATAGTAAAATTGTGAGTAATTTTGGAATTCCATTTTTGATAGAATTTATATGAGAATAACATCTATTTATGGATATGAGCTTCATAAAAGGAAATGAGGGAGTACAAAATTATCCAAATTTGGGAGAGGTCTTACACTGACTTCCCAGAATACTCTGCTCATGGATTTATATATATATATATATATAAACTTGAATTTTATCAGCATATAAATTGTGCTGCATGTATGGATGTGTATTAGGCATAGATGATATAGGAAAATAGTAAAGAAAATCTTGCTGATTTGAACTATTGTGAGTTTTAAAACGGAATGCATTGTGAATCTTAAACCAAGGGGCAGCCATGAACGCGCTGTTACGTTATTTATACTCAGAACGCGATGTCACGTGTACCTGCAACATATTTGTTAAACTCACACACCTATATTGGCATACTGGTGTCAGTAGTACTCACTGGGTGCATAGAAATGGATGAGCAACAGTTAAGCGGGTTTAAAATAAAAACACTTACTTGGATATTTTCTACAAAAGTATGGGTTTCAATAAGTGGTAGCTGTACACATGGGATTCATCAAATTAAGTTTTGGAGTTCAAACAAAGTCACTGGTTAACAGATGGGAATGGATAGTAAATAAATTCTTCGATGCTGGGTAAATGAAGTGAGATATTACAAAGACTTATTAGAGCTATTGTTCTTCCTTGCAGCAGTGGGAGAAAATTTAGATCCAACATAATGAATCTATAAATGAATGTGATAGGGATAATATCCTCAATTTGTACTAATTATTTGATTGTGGGTAAAGGAATTAATTAATCATAGTGGATTGTTAACAAGCAGACTGAAATGTCCTGAGAGTGTGCATCCATGTAATCAGAAATCCCAGATTTGTTTTTTACAAACAACATTTTGGTAGAGATCTTATGTGGACGAATACTTGCTTGGTAGATAAAAACGGTACTGCATGTTGGCAGCCACTTCGGTGGCCATTTAGGCCGAACAAATAGGAAAAAACTGTAATTGAATATGTAATTTACAGATGAGTATTTGGGAAGTAAAAAGGGAATTTATTGATTTGGGAGACATTTTTCGAAGGTTTATTAAAGTGTTGCAATATGACATTTGGCAAGGAAAATTATTGGATGGGAAAATTAGATCTGTTTATAAAATGAGTTTGTTGACCCATTGAAGTTAATTCTTTGAATTGTTGTTTAATTAGCATTTTGAGTTCAAATTGGAAATAGTTTGGTAGAGCTTTGGTTAAAACCTTTGGTTGCAGTGTTTTGGAACAAATTGATAAACCGTAGGAGGTTGATAAGAATAGAAACAAATATGGACCTAAAATAGAAAGATTGTTATGATGATATAAATAATACCGAGATTAAAAGAATGAATCAAGTGATGTTGCAAATGAATAGTGAATACAGTAGAATTAAGATAATGGCATAACGACAATGTTATGAGTTGTGTCAATTACAATATCAGTGAACTCATATCACCACGAGTGACACACTGTTAGAAAAAAAAGAGGGAAAAGAAAAAGTGGAGAGGAATTATGGTAATAATACATTATGTTTAATTTGTTGGTTTGGGAAAATTGTCGTTGGGAATTAGGTATTCCCGTTTGTGATTGTAATCATATACAATTTATTTTCTTAGAGTAGTGCTAAAATACCTGCATGAGTTAATTTTTGAACTATATTAACCTGAAAGCAATTGTGGATGCTATTCTTAGTTTAGTAATAAAATACATACCTGATTGAATATTATTTGTGTGACGCATATAAATGAATATAACTTTTGTGTCAAGGAAAAACAACAAATTGTTGAATGTGAAACTGTCGGAAGATATACATGATTATGCTGATTTCATGGTAAGATGTACCCTATCTGATTCAGTGTGTGCGGAAAGCAGATTCAGATGTGACTGAGCATAAGGATAAGACGAGATCACATTTTGGAGGGATTGCTAACGGAATTGGGAAGAAGTTCGAGAAAGAAAATTTGTGGCTAAAAAATGAAGTTAATCATGGCATACACCCTCTTTCTCAAAGAATGATGAAGACATTCTCCCGTGTAACTTGGAGATGAATGCTTACCTTCACCAAGGAAATTTATGTGACCATTTGCCTGGATCACACTGCAACATATGAAAGAAAGGCGATCACTTACTCTTGTTCGAAGGCTTCGAACATTCACCACATCAGAAGTTGCAGGACAACGACATTTTACCTGCAACCTCTGTGAAATGCGGGGACATATGTTATTACTTCACCAACGTCCGGGGAACCAGCATGGAGCTGCAAAAAACGGCTGTACCCTTGTCACAACAGCTGTGCACGATTCTGCTGGTTGCTCCTGGTAAGGACCATGAATGACCTGAACACCATGGTCCCAACATCATTGTGGATGCATCCGGCATCCCTGTTCCACATCTTGCTGGCCAATCAACGTCACACCAATACTTGCTGCCCACTCACAATGAGGGAGGAGGCAAGTCGACTACAACTGGGTGAAGGCCTTGTTCAGGAATTACTATGGTTTACAGCAAAAAGTGGCAAGAATGCTACAAGGAGAGCAGGGTCAGTCTATGACTCCGCAATGTTACCACAACAGCGAAATCCTACACGAAGTAGTGCAGGAGCTATGAAGACATTAGGAGAAAATGTTTCATACCAGGATTCAAACACAAGTGATCAGCCCTTCCTTTCAAACAAAGTCAACATTTGTGTGGAGGCAAACGTTTTTGCCAGATGGTGCAGATGCTTTACAAAACTTGAAAAATGAAGTGAAATTGTTGTATCTTGGTGATGGTGAAGTGTTGTTTTGAAAATATATTTGTGATGCAAATGCAATAGATTGAACGATATGGAAGGAGTCAATGACCAACGAAATGTTTTGTGATTCTTGCAGGATGACGGTGTATGCCCAAGGGAATTTGATTACCAAAGTGATTGATTATTTACTTATACTTGTAATGATGTTTACTTGTAGTGATTGATTGTTTACTTATATTGATGTTTAGATTAATGGTTAATATAAACAAAAACAAAAAGATGAGGGAATTGTGGAAGTGTAACTCAGTGTAACTTATTAATTGGCACTGGTAACTTATTAATTAACACTGGTAACGAAGCAGATACATTTTACCTGCAAACTCTGTGAAAGCCGAGTTCGTAAATGAGTGTCAGGAATGTGCCCGAACATGATAATCTCTTGTCCACCTGGTCACAGCCCCTGGCTGGAGCACCCCCCTATCGTTTGGTAAACGGAACTCACAGCAGGAGGGGAGCGAGCTGATGCCAGGACTTGGTGCATGCATGACCTCGGGGCATTAGCGGAGAAAGGATTAACGTTCAGCGGACAGGGGATTAAGTCCAGTTTGTCCATATAACCGAGAGCAAACGTTGAGTAAAAAGAACTTGTCACCAGGAGCTCTGACCGACGGAACGGACGAGCACTCCTCATCATCAGACCCTCTGCCCGACGGGAGTGGCGGAGGAACATCGGCCGAACGAGAAGGACCATGCGAAAAGAGTTAACCTGGTCCATTGAATTATGCGGTATTATTTGGTAATTGGAATGAAGTGAATAACCAGTTAATAAACCAGACCTTTTGTAAAACCTGTGTCCGGTCATTGGAGTCTTGAGTCTCAGCTACAAATTCCCTTACACCTCCACAAGTCTATTCAATCGGTCTCTGATTATACATAGTTCATAGCCATTGCCACTTTTCATTCCCTCTTCTAACTCAGAAACGATATCACTCCATGCACGCTGCTTGGGGTTCAGCTCTGGTGTATCGCCAGTTGAACGTTGAGCATTCTCAAACTTTTGGATGTATGATGTCATGCACTGTTTGTGATAATACAAGTCAGCTCCAAAAACTTCATGCTCATCCTGGAGGTCACACATTCGACTGAAAATGTCATCCTGGAAGAAGTTTGCTGCTTGTAAAAGTGAAGTAGCACGGTTCGACTCAGATATACGATATTTCGTGAAGTTCCGTTTGTGAGACTTCTTTTTACAAATGATACAGTTCATCGAGTAGTTGACACTATATGCATCTGTAAGATTTGGAAGTGAACGTACAGCTGAGTGAGCACGAGTGGCAACCCCACATGGACTGCCAGATTCTTCTGAGGATAGCGATACTTTCTGTGATTTCCCTCCTTCCTGCATGCGTCTGAGCAGATTCGCATTGGTGTACTTCTTGTAGCACTGGTTGGAAACATGATAGAAGAGGTCACTCTCGGCTGGCATCAACTTTATGCGTTTTGTTAGAGTCGTTTCGTATGTCACTAGCTTCCCATCTTCGTTTACACCCGTTGGGTGTGCTGATCAGTTTTCCCTGCGTTGGCTCTTGACAAATTACACACTTTGTCCGGTCAAAATCATCAACTCCTGTCCCCGAAAGCTGTACAAATTCCATTGCTGATTGTGGATTAGGGCTTGTATTAGGTCTTGTATTAGGGCTTGTCTTCAGAATTTACCTGAAATAAAAGAGAGGTGGATTACAGTGAGTTGATTTGTTAAATGAAGATCATTAAACGTAATGATTACAGAAAGCAGCAAATCTTCATTTTTGTGATGGACACCATATACTCCTGGCTCTAGGGGGAGTTCGTGGCCATCGCAAAAGTACAAAGTCACCCATGATTTGGGTGATAATAGTTATGGGCGCCACGATGGATTTATAGGTTACCTGAATATACTCAAGAAGATTTTTGCTTGTCTCAGTGAACCACTGTATTATTATACTCTTATCATTGGATTCCTTGGCCTTAAATGCATGAGTATAGCCACCAACATCAAGCGTCTATGTGTTTTGATGACTGATATATGGACAACTGCGAATTTGAATGGCGGCTATTTTGAAATTCAAGATGGCTACCGCAAACGAAGGAGCCAATGTAATTGTTATTTGTCTTATTGAGTTCCTTGACTCTAAAAACATAGGTTTGGCACCAATATCATGTCTCTATGAGTCTCACAGACCAAGATATGGTCAAAAGTAATACTTATGGTGGCCATTTTGAAAATCGCCCTCTGTAGCAAAATCTATCCAGATTTGGGCTTGTCAGCCAATTTTTAGCCGCGTCGCAGACGCTGCTCATAGAGTGCCCTCTGCTGTTGCTGTTGTTCTTCTTCTTGTTGTTCTTCTTGTTCTTGCAGAGAAGACAAAACCTCAAAGCTCCACCCATTCTGGGAACCATAGCTCCACCCATTCTGGGAGAGCCTTCATATAAACAAATATCCACCATTTTATTAACTCGCATAGCTTTGAGGCCTGTTTTGTAGGCCCGTCGTGTCTTCCTCTCTCACACAGTTTTATTTCAAATCAAATTCGATATATCATTTCATTTTTCACAGTCGCTAACATAGTTTTAGACTCGGTTGAAAAAAAACGGGAAGCAAATCCGATGAAAGTTGCCCTTTATAGAACGAAATGAAATCTCAAAGGCCTGTAACTTCAAGTCCATTGAGATTTGAGATATATTTTTTTTAAATCACGGCATGGTCAGTCATACACCACCCGAAATAAGAGACGGGAAAATGCCGAGATATATATATTTTGTTTAAATCGCGGCATGGTCAGTCATACACCGCCCGAAATAACAGACGGGAAAATGCCGAGATATATTAAAAATTCGTCCATTTGATGACAAGCGTCACGATGAAATATTTAATTTATACGTCGTCACAATAATGTGGAGAGAGGAGTTTATATATATATATATATATATATATATATAAATATATATCTATCTATAATTCCACTAATCTCTGTGTGTATGCGACCGCTGTTTCTCGACAACCACAGGTCCGATATACTTGAAACTTGCCAGATATACTGCTGGGGACCTGAGGATGTGCCTTTTCAAGGTTTCATATTAATCGGACAAGTAGTTACCGAGCTATGTCCAAAAAACGATTCGACCAATCAGAGAGCAGCGAGCTACCGAGCTATGGCGATTTAGCCGTTCGCCGTTCGCTTTGGCTTTGCGAATGGACCAAACCATTTCATGTAAATAGAGGGGGGGGGGGGGTTCTACCGTACTCGCAAGCCGTTCGCTTTGGCTTTGCGAATGGACCAAACCATTTCATGTAAATAGAGGGGGGGGATATAATTTTAGATATATATATAGTACGGGCATGCCCTAGTATTTTAAATTGCGGTATGGTCAGTCATACACCGCCTGAAATAACAGACGGGAAAATGCCGAGATATATTAAAAATTCGTCGCCACACACGGGAAATTGCCGAGATATATTTTCACTTTGCACAAAAATAACATCAAGTAATCGAATCAATAGGAATGTCCTGTGCCTATAACATCGACGTTATAGGCACAGCTGCATCTAGGCATTGTGTAACATCGACGCAGCTTTTGTTTTAATTAAATCTTTTTGTACTTGTTTTTGAAAGGTCTTGGTATGTACAACAATAAAATAATGGGTGACTTTGTACTTTTGCGATGGCCACCAACTCCCCCCTCGAGGTTACACTAATATATATATATATATATATATATATATATATATATATATATATATATATATAGTTACGTGGTCCTCCCGGTGACTACCTGGTCTCGGTGACCCCCGGACCGTGAGAGCAACTCCGCCAGAAAGATCTATGATTTATACGCTTTCGTAACACAATCAATATGACAGACACAACAATTCAAGTCAATAAGAAACCCGACACCAAGGATCCGGATTCATCAATAATATATTCCCCAATCAATCAACAACCATCAACAATCAATCACCAATATTACAAAGATGGCCATCTCATGTATGTCCCCCCTTTCCCCACTCACAACCCTTCAATGGTCACTGTCCCTCACAATGTCTCTGGGCCCCCCCAGACCAAGGTGAAGGTCGACTTCTCCGCACACGGGCGGTTGAACGGACCCTTGGCTGACATGCTCCAAACGTGCACGTCACGTACCGGGAACAACAGCTGCAGTACACACCTCCTTGCAAAGCGTGGCTCGCAAAGCGCGCGAGGCCCAAGGTGCGACCCATACGCGTCCTTGTAGACGTTGAGGCGAACTGTGCCGGACGCTTGGTTCCGTGCACGAACCCACGGCAACTTGACCATAACCGGTAATTACCCTGCGCAGGTAACTCCTCTCGCCAGATGGGCTTTCAAACGCAGCGTTCCCCACGCTGCTCAATATCGACACCGCTCGCGTCGGAGCTGGGCGAGGAAGAAGAAGAACGCCGCTTCTCCAGGACCTCGTGTCTTGTTTTTCTTCTTCCGGTTCACTATCCCGTTTCCGGTCTCCTGTTATCCGGAGCCTCTTTAACCATTTAACCACAACAACCTTTAATAGAATAAACATTAATAAGCAATGACATGAATAGTAACTCTTCTAAATCCGGGATCCGTAACACTCCCCCCTTCAAGAAAGAAAGTTTGAACCCCGCGAAAACTTTCTGTGCCGGCCAACTTTGATAAACCAACCCGATACCCCAAATCATCAGTTCCCCCCAGGCACAATCATCGCATCTCAAAAATAAAGCAACAAACTTTCACCAAAACCCCCCAGAGATTCCAAGGTAATTCCCTCTAGACCAAACATCAACCACTTCTAGTTGCTCTTGGATGGAGGCGCAGCTGAGTACTCACTACATGGACGCCTTAAGGAATGTGGGGTTCACGGTTAGTCCGGGGAGGAAAGTTCATTACATGGACGCCTTTAAGAACGTGGAGTTCACGGTTAGTCCATGTAGGAACGTTCCCTACCGGGACGCCTTTTAAAAATGTGGCGTTCACGGTTAGCCCGTGTAGGAGCCCAGGCTCGGCGGCTCCGCCATATATAGAGTGCTTCAACTTCTCCGGACTCCTAAAAGTTACGGTGGGACCCCATGTCCCAGCAGTCCCCTGACTGGCGGTCTCCTTCTCGGCCAGTCCTCTGCCAATCATTCTTTCGGGAGATGCCGTAACTCTGGGAGCCTCCATAGTAATATCGGCTGCTGCCCACACCAAAACTACCGCCAAGTGGTCCTCTTCTGTAGACCTCTCGACACCTACGAAATGCCTTCCCTACTGTTATGGTCCGACCCTCCAAATCCTTACCATTCCAATTCTTCTCTGCCTCCCTGGCGTCTCTTGTGCTTGCAAACGTGACAAAGCCGAACCCTCTTGACCGTTGCGTTTCCCTGTCTTTTACCACCCGCACTTCCACCAGTGGCCCATATCTGTTGAAGACAGAGGTCAGAACTTCTTCCTCTGTGTTGAAGTTCAGTCCCCCTACAAATAACTTGGAACTTTGGTCGCCATCCCGAGCTGGGGTGGTGTTATTTCCCCTGCGGTGCTCTTTACCCACCCTCGGGTTACCATGAATTTGCCCCCCGGCCAAATCATTCCCGATAATCACAGATACTCCCTCTACAGGAAGCGTGGCTTGTAAACCGACGGTGACCGGTCCTGACACCAAATCGGATTCCAAATGGATAACATGAAGTGGGGCACTAACACAGCCACCGATCCCTTGTAACCAAACACTATCACCAGTTGCGGTACTCTTTGACAATGGCAAAATGCCTTCCAGCATTAAGGATTGATGGGCTCCTGTGTCCCTCAATACCCCAACAGGTCTTGGGTTAGTCAAGTCTCCCTTGAGTGAGACCAACCCCTCATAAATAAATGGTTGGTAACTCTTCTGTGGGCGATTTCTTACGCTTGCCATCGCATTCGGAGTGGTAATAGTCGGACTCCGCTCTGGGTTTTCCCTTTTCATGAGGTAACAACTGGACATCAAGTGTCCAGGTTTCTTGCAAAAAGCGCAAGTAGGCCCGGAGGAAAAACTCGTGGTCTGCCTCGGGCCCCCCGGAAAATAAGTTTGTCTTGGGCCCGTAGCCCCCTGATTTCGAACAGTTCGGGTATCAGCGTTGTCCCCTTGATCATCTCGAGGCCGCCGCCATGTATTGTCGTTCTCCGCACCTGCTGTTCCACAACTCCCCTGTGGAGATCTAGGCGAGGAGTTAGGTTCGTGGACCCCTATCCGGTGGGTTAAGGCATAATCGTCTGCCATGGTGGCTGCGTCCCACAACTTCGGTACTTTCTTTTCCTGCAGGTACACTTTGATGTCCTCGTGGACACACTGTTGAAATTCCTCCACCAGCATCAGGTCACGCAATGCTTCGAAGTCGTTCCCGACTCCTTTCGACTCACACCACCGATCAAACATGTTTTCTTTCACTCTGGCAAACTCCACATGGGTCTCACTCTCCCTCTTCCTGGCATGCCTGAATTTTTGCCGGTAAGCTTCAGGAACCAACTCATAGGCTTTGAGGATGTGCTTCTTCAATACCTCATAATCTGCACATTGGTCCATTGGTAGCGCCGAATAAATCTCTTGAGCTTTACCCACCAGCACACTTTGCACCAGTATGGTCCAGGCCTCCTCCGGCCAGTTTAACTGTCGAGCCACTTTCTCAAAGTGTGGAAAAAATTGAGTGACTTCCTTTTCACTGAAGGGTGGAACCAGCCTCACATGTCTGCCCACATCCCAGGTTTTCTGGCTAGGTGTCGGCCCAGTCAGCAAGGGTGGTACCTCTCCCCGTTCTCTCATTAACTCCAGCTCCTTAAATTTAATTTCTTGCTGAAGCGCCATGTCACGTTCCTTTAATTCCCTTTCGGCTTTTCTCTCCCCTGCTTCGAGTTCCCTTGCAGCTCTCCTCTCCTCTGCTTTTCTCCCTTCTAACCTTTCCTGGAGTTCTCGTTCCACTCTCCTTTCTTCTTCTGCTCTTTCCTTTTCTGCTTTCCTTTCCTCTGTTTTCATCCTTTCTAACCTTTCCTGGAGTTCTCGTTCCACTCTCCTTTCCTCTGCTTGTTTCTCTTCTCTCCTCTCTTCTGCTTTCCTTACCTCTTCTGATCTTTCCTTTTCTGCTTTCCTTTCCTCTTCTGCTCTTTCCTTTTCTGCTTTCCTTTCTTCTTCTTTTAACCTTTCCTGGAGTTCTCGTTCCACTCTCCTTTCCTCTGCTTGTTTCTCTTCTCTCCTCTCTTCTGCTTTCCTTTCCTCTTCTTTGATCCGTTCCTGGCTCCGTAATTGCAACTCCAGTTTCCGGAGCTCAACGTCTTCTGGTTCTTCGAGTAGCCACTCCCAGGCTAACTTGTCCCATGTTCCTAATCCCACCATAGATTGTATCACCGCGGTCTGCAACTCTGCCTTCCTCAAATTAGTTCGGACCTCCAAGTTAAAATGTTTGGCCAATTTCAAGAGGTCCGACTTTAGTAACGCTCGGAACTGTGCCTCACTCGGGGTTACCGCAAAGTTCTGTGCCACAAACGCCATGGTGCCTATCGTTAACACCTGTTAACCTTCACCCAAGACTTTACCACAATTTCCCAAAAATTTACCAATTAATACTTAATTAATAAATTTTAATTAATAAAAATATTATTTTATTATGTTATACAATTTTATATATCCCGGAATTCAATTGGACGAGCCCCCAATTTCTGTTACGTGGTCCTGCCGGTGACTACCTGGTCTCGGTGACCCTCGGACCATGAGAGGAACTCCGCCAGAAAGATCTATGATTTATACGCTTTCGTAACGCAATCAATATGACAGACACAACAATTCAAGTCAATAAGAAACCCCACACCAAGGATTCGGATTCATCAATAATATATTCCCCAATCAATCAACAACCATCAACAATCAATCACCAATATTACTAAGATGGCCATCTCATGTATGTCCCCCCTTTCCCCTCTCACGACCCCTCAATGGTCACTGTCCCTCACAATGTCTCTGGGCCCCTCCAGACCAAGGTGAAGGTCGACTTCTCCGCACACGGGCGGTTGAACGGACCCCTGGCTGATGTGCTCCAAACGTGCACGTCACGTACCGGGAACAACAGCTGCAGTGCACACCTCCTTGCAAAGCAAAGCGGGCAAAGCAAAGCACGGTTCGCAAAGCGCGCGAGGCCCAAGGTGCGACCCGTACGCGTCCTTGTAGACGTTGAGGCGAACTGTGCCGGACGCTTGGTTCCGTGCACGAACCCACGGCAACTTGACGCGTAACCGGTAATTACCCCGCGCAGGTAACTCCTCTCGCCAGACGGGCTTTCAAACGCAGCGTTCCCCACGCTGCTCAATATCGACACCGCTCGCGTCGGAGCTGGGCGAGGAAGAAGAAGAACGCCGCTTCTCCAGGACCTCGTGCCTTGTTTTTCTTCTTCCGGTTCACTATCCCGTTTCCGGTCTCCTGTTATCTGGAGCCTCTTTAACCATTTAACCACAACAACCTTTAATAGAATAAACATTAATAAGCAATGACATGAATAGTAACTCCTCTAAATCCGGGATCCGTAACAATATATATATATGTATGTATATATATATATATATATATATATATATTGTTGCAGTTTTGAGAATAAAGGCAACCCCCCCCCCCTCTTAGTTAGTTGCACCACAACATGTAGCCTCGCTTAGTTCAGTTATGTCTTATTCAATGTTAAGTATAGTCTCGTTTCCTGTATTAGTATGCGTTGAGGCAGGCCAGTAAGTGTAGGCCTCATTGGGCTGGAATGCCATGTGCTAGGGCCTGGAACAAGTCTGGGAGGCCCGAGGGAGGAGCTACAGGGGAGTGGCCGGTAAGCAGCAAACCGCCAATGGGAGCTAATGGGGAGTGGCCAGCGACAGCGGCCAGGGGGGTGCTTGGAACATTCAGGTGGGACTCTGGGAGGGGCTATAAAACCCGGCCCCAGGCCCCCCAAACTCTCTCGCTACCCCCCAAACGCTCTCTGCCCCCGATCTCGCTCTAGCCCAGGACTCCGAATCACGAACGCTCTCTCCGTGGCCAAGCTCCCAGCTCTCTCTGCGCTTTGTGGTCGAGAGCACGAACTCTCTCTGTAGTCTGCGTTCTGCCCCTGTGCTCTGCTGCCTGTTGTAAGCGCTTTTGCAGGACGATCTCTCCCGGGGCCCGAGACTCCAACGATCTCCCCGCCTGGGCTCCCTGCATGTGCCGGGATCATCCCAAGGGACACGCCCAACGAGCTGACCGGGGCGAATGGCACCAACGACCGCGCTTGAGCGCGTTCTCTTCTCTTCATCCTTTTCCCCGCGTGAGTGAAAGGGCCCTTGTCTGGGAAATTAGGTTAAGGACGTTAAGTTTCTACCATGTGTCTCGTTGCCTTGATCACTGTACAAATTATAAATAAACCTGTGTTATTTTGCTTCCATTTGGCCATATACGTCTCTTCCACCATAGGCCTCGCATTGCACGAAATAAAACTGCTCGATCGGGTTCGATAATAATGAACGGCACGAGTCTTCGTGACACGCAAACCGCTCGGGCGTATCAGACCAGTGTGACTCGTGCGAGGTTTAGTCCCCGTTCTCGTGGCGGCGTGTGTTTAGAAGGTACTTGGGGATTCGACCAGAGACCCTTCTGCACGCTCGCTACAGGGGTGGCGGCTGGAATTGCTCCACAATCCGCCCCAACATGGTAAAGTGGGTAGCGGCCTCATGGACTCGAAGGCCCGAGGGGGAAAAGGGTTTAACCCCCCTCTGTACGTCGACGGGCTTGAGATCCGCAACAATATATTGTTGCGGATCTGCTGCCGGCCTTCTCCCCTTACCAAGGGGGGATTAGTCCCCTTGTCTTTGACTGGCCTGGCGGGACCCGGGACCTATGACGTCCCTCCCGGACAATGCGAAATGCCGAAATAGGGTATTAGGACGAAAATTCGCTATTACCTAATTACTCGCACTGCCCTGAAACGAGGAAATAAGCCCCGCACGAACCTTGTGTGTCGAAAAATCCTCTCTATCTCTTTGCTGATGACTCCATTCTCTGCCGCTCCATACCTAATCCCTCAGATTGGCAGTCTGCAGCCTCCTCACTCTCTGCAGACCTGGATAAAATCAGAGACTGGTTAAATAAGTGGAACGCCACACTTACGCAACGGATTGCCTAACCCTGTTTTTCACTTCGTGAGCGCAGGGTAAAGAACCCAATGTGTTTTTTTTTCGTGAAGCCAAGGCAAGTTATTTCTGGCACATCTGAACAACTAAATTATACAAATCCTTGCTGAAATAATCTTCGGTCGAAAGTGATCTGGAATGTGTTCAGTTATCAAGTTTATTGTAGAGTGCTAGCCAAGGGGCTTAATCACTCAAGCAAGCACTTCATTAGAAACCGTTGAAAAGGAACGGCTAGCTTGGCAAGCGCTAGCAAGCTGCTTTGTAACTAAACACATCCCAGGCTTGGTCAACCATTGCTTGAAACAGTAGCACAAAATTATTTCCTTGACCAAATCCACAAGAAGGTGGAAATACACGGGGTTGACAAAGAACTGTGTTGTGGCGTAGAAGAAAATGCATGCGACATATTCATTATAACATATTGTATGAGAGACGTTCAAAATGTTCAGCAAATGAGATACGATAATCCAGGACACTGCAAAGAAGAAAAAGTATAAGGAGCCACATACAGTATATAAATTAATGTAATGCATGTGCAAGCTTAGTTTTGGCTTGACGGTTTAGGTGGCTTGCTTGATATATTAGCGTCCTGCGTTCAAGCCCCTGCCATACTGTTGAATTACTACTGGGTGGGTTGACTCAGCCCACTCATCCTTCTGAGGGGGAAAAATGAATACCAAATGATTGGTTATCAAGAGGCATTGCATCAGAAGCAACTGCTCTCCCAGAAAAAGAATGCAACTGAAGGAGCTGCGCTCCAACGCGAGTCGAAAGAAGTGACGTGACCAAAGACGGAATTCGTCCGAGTTGCTTTATTGAAACAAAACAGCTCAGGTATTCTGACCCAAAAGCCCGTTTATCGGGCAGCAATATATATACACATTTATGTCGGGAAGTTTGCCCGGCAAAATCTATACCGGGCATGCCCGGGTGTCAAGGGCGAGCCTTGGAAAGGCGAGTCTGGACCTGCCCGGGCGTGTTTGGCTGCGGCCTGGCAAGTCGAGGCTGGGCGTGCCCGGGCGCTCTGGACGAGCACTGGAAAGGCGAGAGCGGGCATGCCCGGACGCTCTGGGCGAGCCCTGGAAAGGCGATAGCGGGCATGCCCGGACGCTCTGGGCGAGCCCTGGAAAGGCGATAGCGGGCATGCCCGGGAGGTTCGGGCGTGCCCGGGAACAGTGAGTCCGGGCATGCCCGGGAGAGGCGCGTCTGGCCGTGTTCTGGCCGGTGCAAGGCGATTGTGTGCATCCAGCGGTAACCACTACACATGCCCCTCCAGAATCGACCTGCACCGGCAGGGTCAATTTAAGGGGGTTCCGGATGACCCGGCTGAAGCGACCCCTGGAGGGTCGTGGGGAGGGGTCCGACATGGTGGTGGGTGGTCGAGCGGGGGGAACTGTGGACAGGGGGCGGCCTCGCCGCGGAGGAAGGGCCAACCGTGGTGGTCGGTCGACGTCCATGTGCGCCGGTTTGAGGCGGTCCACAGAGATCCGGTCCGACCGGCCGCCAACGTCGACGTCAAAGGACTTGTCGCCCCGTCGCAGGACCCGGAAGGGCCCGTCGTACGGCGGCCGGAGTGGCCCCCGGTGCGCGTCATGACGCACAAAGACGTACTCCGCTGTGCGAAGCGCTGGGGGGACGTAGGACTGGGGGCCACCGTGGCGGGACGTTGGCACGGGGGCAAATCGGCGGGCGGCCTCCTGGAGGTCCGAGCGCTGGTGTGCGGCGGACCAGGGACTGGTAGCGTCGGGCACGAACTCGCCCGAGATGCGGAGCGGCTGGCCGTAGACGAGCTCGGCGGCGGATGCCCGGAGGTCCTCCTTGGGGGCCGTGCGGAGGCCCAAAAGGACCCACGGCAGCCGGTCGGTCCAACCGTCGTCCTGAAGGCCGGCCATGAGTGCGGCCTTCATGGAGTGGTGAAACCGCTCGCACAACCCGTTGGCTTGGGGGTGGTAGGCCGTGGTGCGGTGCAGCGTGACCCCCAACGAGCGGGCGACTGCGCCCCAAAGTTCGGACGTGAACTGTGGGCCGCGGTCGGACGAGATGTCCGCCGGTGCGCCGAAGCGCGCGACCCAGGTGGTGATGAACGCCTGCGCCACGTCGGCGGTGGTGGTGGAGGTGAGGGGCACGGCCTCCGGCCACCTGGTGGTCCTGTCCACCATGGTGAGCAGGTGGGTGAAAGGTGCCAGCGGGGCCTGGGTGTGGCGGTGGACCTTGGCCCGCTGGCAGGCCGTGCAGGCGTTGGCCCAGTCGCGGACGTTCCGTCGAAGGCCGTGCCAGACGAAACGCGCCGACACCAGCTTCTGAGAAGCTTTCCGGCCCGGGTGAGAAAGGCCGTGGATGGAGGCGAAGATGCGGCGCTGCCAGGAAACGGGCACGATGGGGCGAGGCTGGCCCTGGGAGACGTTGCAGAGCAGGACGGTGCCCGCAAAGGGGATGTCGGCCAGGCGGAGGCCCGTGTCCGCCGCCCGGAGGGCCTGCACCAAGGTGTCGGTGGTCTGGTCGGCCGCCATGAGCGCGAAGTCCACGCCGAGGTGGACCGCGTTCGTGCTGGCCCGAGAAAGACAGTCGGGCACAGCGTTGTCTTTGCCGGCGACGTGCCGGATGTCCGTGGTGAATTCCGACACGGCGGAGAGGTGGCGCTGCTGGCGGGCCGACCACGGCTCCGTGACTTTGGCCATTGCATAGACCAACGGCTTGTGGTCAACGAAAGCCGTGAACGGGCGGCCCTCCAGGAGGTGTCGGAAATGGCGAACGGCCAGGAATAGACCGAGCAGCTCGCGGTCGAACGTGCTGTATTTTAACTCGTTCGGCCGGAGTTGCCGGCTGAAAAAAGCGAGTGGCTGCCAAACCCCGTCCACCCATTGTTCATGGACGGCACCCACCGCGTAGTTGGAGGCGTCCGTAGTGAGGGCGATGGGCGCGTTGAGCACCGGGTGAGCCAGCAGCGTTGCGTCGGCGAGGGCCCGTTTTGCGCTCGCGAAGGCCGCGTCCATGGCCGTGGACCAAACGATGTCATGCTTGGCCGGCTTGCCCCGGAGGGCCTCGTAAAGGGGCCGCATGAGCTGAGCAGCACGGGGCACGAATCGGTGATAAAAATTCACCATGCCGAGGAACTCTTGTAGGGCCTTGATGGAACGGGGACGCGGGAACGTGGTGATGGCCTCGACCTTGGTCGGCAGCGGCACGGCCCCGGTCTTGGTGATGCGGTGGCCCAAAAAGTCAACGGTCGTCGTGCCGAAGTGGCATTTGGCCGGGTTGACAATTAAGCCGTGCTCGCTGAGGCGACCGAACAGTGTTCGGAGGTGGAGGAGGTGCTCAGCGCGGGACGTGCTGGCGACGAGGATGTCGTCCAGATAGATGAAAAGAAATGGCAGGTCGCACAGCACGCCGTCCATTAAGCGCTGGAACGCCTGGGCCGCGTTCTTGAGGCCAAACGGCATCCTCAAAAATTCGAACAGGCCGAACGGCGTGATGACGGCCGTCTTCGGGACGTTGGCCGCCCGGACAGGTACCTGGTGGTATCCCCGTATCAGGTCAATTTTGGAAAATATGACCCGTCCCGCCAAACGGGCGGAAAAGTCCTGGATGTGCGGGATTGGGTACCTGTCGGGGGTGGTAGCGTTGTTGAGGCGGCGGTAGTCGCCACACGGGCGCCATTCGCCCCCCGGCTTTGGCACGATGTGCAGTGGTGAGGCCCACGCGCTATTGAAGCGCCGCACGATGCCGAGGTGCTCCAACGCGTCGAACTCGGCCTTTGCCACGGCGAGCTTGGCCGGGTCGAGGTGGCGGGCCCTGGTGTAGACCGGCGGGCCCGTAGTGGGTATGTGGTGCTCGATCCCATGCCGCACTGCGACGGCCGAAAACGTCGGCCGTGTGAGGGCCGGGAATTCCGCGAGCAGGCGAGCGAACTCGTTCGCCGTCGGGAGGGCGCACGCCAGTTCGGTCGGCGCGGAGCTGCTCATCGTGCACGCCAGGGAGATGAAGGTCTCGGCGTTGACAAGGCGACGACGTTTGATGTCGACCAGCAGCCCGTGAGCGCAGAGGAAGTCGGCGCCCAGCAAAGCCATGGGGACGCAGGCGGTCACAAAGGTCCACTGAAAGCGCTGGCTGCCAAAGCAGAGGGTGACATTGCGTGGGCCGAAAGTGCGTATGGCCGAGCCATTAGCAGCGACCAAAGAGGGGCCGCAAACGGCGTCCCGCCTGTCCTGCTCGGAGGCGGGTATGACGCTCAGTTGGGCGCCGGTGTCAGAAAGGAAACGCCGCCCGGACGCTTTGTCCCGAATAAAAAGCAAGTTGCCCGAGTGGCCGGCGCTCATGGCTGGGAATGAACGCCGGCCCGGCCGTTTCCCGACTTGCCGAAAGTGCACGGGGGTCGGCACGTCCGAGCCTCGTGTCCGAACCTGGCGTGGTAATAGCACCACGCCTGGTCAGGTGGAGGCCCCGGCCGTCGTGTCGGAAGCGGTCGGTGCGGCGTGGCGGCCGCCAGTTTCACCGGCAGTTCGGCCTCCAACTGCGCAGGGCGCTCGGGCGTCGTGGGCGTCGCCTCGGACGGCGGCAGGCTCCAGGTAGCCGCGCTGATGTGTTGGCCCGCCGAGGAGATCTTATCGGCTTCCCTGGCGAGGGCGCGGGGATCGGTGATCGACGTGGCAGCCAGGGTGAGGCGTACCGGGTGAGGCAGCTGGCGAAGGAACAACTCGCGGAACAGAAAATCCGGAGAGTGCTCACCGAGCAACGAGAGCATATAGTCCATGCGCTTGGACGGGCGCGTGTCGCCGAGCTCGGGCAGGTCGAGCAGGCGCCGTGCGCGTGCCGCCGGTGAGAGGGCGAAAGCGTCGAGGAGCGTCTTCAGCGCGTCATACTTGTCGGCAGCCGGCGGGTGCTCGAGGAGGCTCAGGGCGCGGGCCGCAGTGGCGGAACCGAGCGCTGCCATGACGTGGTGGAAGCGGGTGTCGTCCGCGGTGATGCCTCGCAGGGCGAACTGGGAGTCCGCCTGGGCGAACCAAACAGCCGCGTGAGTCTCCCAGAAGGTAGGCAGTTTAAGAGTCACTGCCGTGTCCATGTCGGTAGGTCACCAGTGAAGGAGCTGCGCTCCAACGTGAGTCGAAAGAAGTGACGCGACCAAAGACGGAATTCGTCCGAGTTGCTTTATTGAAACAAAACAGCTCAGGTATTCTGACCCAAAAGCCCGTTTATCGGGCAGCAATATATATACACATTTATGTCGGGAAGTTTGCCCGGCAAAAGCTATACCGGGCATGCCCGGGTGTCAAGGGCGAGCCTTTGAAAGGCGAGTCTGGACCTGCCCGGGCGTGTTTGGCTGCGGCCTGGCAAGTCGAGGCTGGGCGTGCCCGGGCGCTCTGGACGAGCACTGGAAAGGCGAGAGCGGGCATGCCCGGACGCTCTGGGCGAGCCCTGGAAAGGCGATAGCGGGCATGCCCGGACGCTCTGGGCCAGCCCTGGAAAGGCGATAGCGGGCATGCCCGGACGCTCTGGGCGAGCCCTGGAAAGGCGATAGCGGGCATGCCCGGACGCTCTGGGCGAGCCCTGGAAAGGCGAGAGCGGGCATGCCCGGACGCTCTGGGCGAGTCCTGAAAAGGCGATAGCGGGCATGCCCGGACGCTCTGGGCGAGCCCTGGAAAGGCGAGAGCGGGCATGCCCGGGAAAGACGAGACCGGGCGTGCCCGGGAGGTTCGGGCATGCCCGGGAACAGTGAGTCCGGGCATGCCCTGGAGAGGCTCGTCTGGCCGTGTTCTGGCCGGTGCAAGGCGATTGTGTGCATCCAGCGGTAACCGCTACACAACCAACAGCAACGGGCTGCACACAAACCACCAGCAATGCATATTTACATATTTTCTTCCTAACTATACCGGTATATACTTATATATTGGATTATATAAATTGTTGTCTTGGACTTTTGTGAGTATCTTGTTTGTAGAACATTGTGTACGCAACTGGGAAGTTCAATGTGCCGGTCAGGAATATTTCACCAAAAAAATCATTCATACACAATAAATAGCGTTGAACGCACTCATAATGCAGGATTTTTACGGCATAGCCCATCGGGAAAAGCTGTAGGCCTATAGAACAGTGTTTGTTCATCTGTATGTATGTATGTATGTATGTATGTATGTATGTATGTCCCCTAAAACGTATACCAATCAGAGCTGAAAATTTGGTCACATGACAGGATGATGTGATTACGTCTGATGTCATTACGGCGGTACGGCTGCTGACTCTCCACACACCGCCATTTTGATTTATATGTCGTTCAGGCCGAACATATCGTCGAATCCGTCATATATCACAATCGCCATGCTCTACCTTTACGGTTTTCATTCAGTGTGAAACAGAAACAAACCGATCGTTAAAATGAGCATCAAATATCGAAAGCATCGGCTTTAGGTCTCTTCCAACAAAACGGTACGGACCCAACCCTTGTGGGGTATCTAGATTACAGTAGATCCTCCCTCAGTTCTGTAAGTAAAACCTACCTCATGGATGTCTGGATTCCTCCAAATTTCTTTGTTTAATGGTTTAATGGCATTAGCGGCTGTTTAAAAAGCTAATCGTGTGTGCTGGTGATTTTTAATATTTTACAAGCCTGGCTACGCCGCTGTTAGACCTTCTGTCTTGTTTTACTGCGACATGACATGAGATTGAAGGAAAGAAGGTTTAATTTGTATTGCACGTGCATTTCATCATCGAACGATGAAGAATAAATGAAACAATGAATTTAATTAATCTCTTGACATTATTTCAGATTATTTTGAGAATCTTCCAACTGCTGTTACCCTCGCCAGAGGATAGGGTATTGCATTTGGGTCCATTTGTTACTTGCGAAATCGAAGATTCACAAGACAGTATATAATTGGTTCGTCTGGTCTGTTGGTCATCTATCTGTCTGTCTGTCTGTCTGTATGTATGTATGTCTGTGTCAATTGCCTACCACAATTTTCAACCGAATGACTTTAAATTTGAGCATAATTTGCATATTTTGTCACAGAATTGGTTCACCAATCAAAACCTAGAAGCCTATTGTTTTTGAGAGCCAAAGGGAAAGGTCATCGCGACTTTTTTTCGCAACCGCTTGATATTTGCGAAAATTGCAGATTTTCCAAGTATCTTGGTTGGTTGCGTTTGTTATTCTGTCTGGTTGTCTGTCTGTATGTCAATTGTCCACAGGTCATAATTTTCAACCAATCTTCACGAAACTTCGCCAAATGATAGACTTGGTCATAAGCAAGAAGCCTATTGTTTTTTGGGGTCAAAAGGTCAACATAGGCCAAAGATCAACAACTTTATCAAATTTCTAAAATCCTCAATTTTTGGCTGATTGAATTGAAATTCGAAGAAGATTTACATATCAGGTCACTGAATTCAACCAGAAACTATTTTTAAGGTCAACAAAGGTCAGACTCGGCGCTTGATTTCCAGAGAACTGTAGGGGTACTTGCGTATACTCATCATATATGATTTTCTATCCATGTACATGCACATCAATAAATTTCCTTGTTACAGTCTGAAGTGGTTTGTGATCCATTTCGTAGTTTGAGTGGTTTCAACAACTTGGTTTCCGCAACCTCCTGCTCCCCTCCCCCTTCCACTCCCCCCACCGCCTCCCACTTCTGCCTCCCGCTCCCCCTACCCGACCCCAGCAACGCCGGGTACTTCTGCAAGTTTCAAATATGTTAATGTTTCTTATTCGCTTGAGCAACGCTGGGTACTCCAGTTGTAAACACTTATATACTTTACTCGGGGTACAAATACAACTTTGTCTGGGGCTGGGGGGGAGGGGGTGAGGGGGGGGTAACATAGGTTATGTGGCCGCTGCCTCATGCGGTGGTCTGGGGGGCCGCGGGAGGGCATAAATTCTCCTTGTAAATGTGTACCGTGTAGTGCCACCTGGTGATGGTGGCAGAGGGTATTACAATTTCCTTTTTGACCTGGGCAACACTGAGGTTAAAGCAGTCTTTGCACAGGAAAATTTTTCCACCTTCCATCCCCCCCCCCCCCCCCCCCCAAACGGAGGGGCCTGTCAAAGCCACCCAAAAACCCCAAAAGATGTATATGTAGTACATCTTTTCCCTCCCTCCCCCCTCACCTCCCCCTCCCTTCCCCTTCCACTCACCCTACTCCCTTCCTCAAGCCTCCCTCTGCTGCCTCCCCACTGCCCCCCCCCCCCCCCACCCGGGCAACGCCGGGTACTCCTGCTCGTATGCTGATATGGGCCACAAAAGTCACCTGGTGGTAGCCAATATTACACGTTATCTTTTGCAACCTAGTACCTTATACTAGTTATTAAGTGTGTATGTTTATAAAGAATTGTTATGGGGATTACATTGGTCTAACGCCCGAAATGCCGGATTAAGGGCATATCTGCTCCAATACCAAATGCAATTTTGAACACCCACGGCCGAACAAGTAGTACACCTGAAAACCTTGCCTCACCATGGTTGTAGTCAAAATTAAATCCAAGCAGTGGTTTTCATTATAGATGTGATTCCTGTAGATACAAACATTGGGAGGAGAAACGACATGCTTTCTATATGTTTTATAGATGCATATTCCTATTACAGTACTATTAATTTTACCTCATTCTTATGCGAAATGAACATGAACAAAGCGAAATAACGATTCTCATCTATACATTATTAGGCTCTGGACATAATTTCGACAACAGTTTGTAAATTTAGTATGCGAGTACGTCTATAAATTACGTATTATTCCAATGAATTACGTACATTAAAAAAATACATATTATTAAGAATGTGAGTGCATCTCTAAAGTGTGTACAATAAAAATACATCTACGTCAGTAAAATATGTGTATCTGCAAAATATGTGCGTATATAACGTCTATAAAAAGCATGTCAGTGCACAGAAAGGGCAGAGGCTTTTGTTCGTAGGTAAATTCAGACCTGCTCTAATCTATGTGTGTCTGGCACCCTTGCATCATACCTGTTTCTCATGGATTGTGTGGAATCTAAAGCTCTCAATATTTTGAACATCTCCCATGATGAGGCCAAAGCACAAGGCTTGTTGCTCTCACAATGCATGACAGGTTGGTGGCTGCTCTTATCTTTCTCCTTTACTGTCGCAGATCCCTTAGCCTCCCAAAAATCATCCTTGGCACATATATTGTTCCAGTTACTTACTCCTGGTTATACTCCAACATTCCAGGTGTTCTGTCCACCTCAATCCTCTTTTCTCCCGTTTGTGGAACTGCCTTTCTGAGGGTGTTTAAGTCCTTTCTTCCCTCTTATGCTGTGTATCACCATCTCATATCACCCCCATCCACTACTATCGGGAACGCATCTTCGTGGTGGTTGTACCCCCAACGCAAGTTGGCTGATTGAATTTCATCATGTAAACTGTAATCTTCCCCCATTCTTCCCTGCTGCCAAGATTCGTCAAGGCAGCGCAGTCATGGTCAAAGTTTCGATTGGTCCCCATGGACCGGCCTTTTCCCTATTCTCTCTCTATCTCTCTCTCTCGCCCTGCTGGATGTTGGTGAGTCGTGCGTGGATGTGGCAATCATGGCAGCTGTGTGTGTTGAGCTGTGAGTGCTGTGTTGTGTTGGTGTCTTTCCTGTTTTTTTCTGATGAAAAACTCGTGTCGGGTTTGTCTCGATATGGTACAATCGTTTCGAGAATCTCGATGATCCCCCTCGGGTGCTGCCATGAAAAAGCGAAGCATATGAAGAGCTTTCGACGGCAGCTTCACATGGTTCTTCCAGACCGTGGGGATGATACAGGTTGAAAGATTTAATTTAAGATTAAAATTGATGACCGTGATTATCAAATGTACGCTTCATCAGCGACCTTAACATGTTTTCTTCGTGGGGCTTTTGGGCATTTAAAGAGATTTTGTCCGAAAGCTGCTTGTTCAAAGTGTGGGGAAGCAGGACACGTTGATCAAGATTGTAAAATGGTTAACAACCCACTACCTCGTGTGGCGGAGGAGGTGACACCCAGTGTCTCAAATGTTTCCGCTGACACTGTAGCCTTACAGAGTGAGGAGGGTAAAGAGGATTTGCGACTGTGTCAAAAAAACGTAGAGGCTCCCCTCCTCGTGGCTCCACTAGTGCCCCCAAAGTAGTTGTACTGGATACGAGTGGTGCAGTGGCTGAGGAACCTCAAGGTAGTGAGGAAAAAGATGGATTACCTTCCAATGATGGAATTTCAATCCAAAGTGCACAAGGTGGTACGGTTCCATCAAATAGTTGTACAAATGTATGGTCTATTATGATTGATGAGATGTTGGTTGAATGTAAGGAGATATCAACATCATCATCATCATCACTACTGCCTGAGCCTCAACAAAATAGTGCGTTGATCCTTCCCAATGTTCCCACTGCAACAAATGATCAGAATACAGTTTGTGTGGCCCCAACAGAGGTGCCCGACGTAGTTGTACAAGATGGTGGTGTAACAGCCCCATCTCATGTCGAAGTAGACCTCCCCAGACACCCCCCCCCCCCCCCCGACCCAAGACCAGTCTATAAACGAGTTGCTAAAGGTACAAACTGAAATTTACGAACCTGGTGGAATGCTATCTGGGCTGTCTGCTTCAGATGATGACATGGAGGTGACTGAGCCGTCACAGTTGTCATCTGAGCAGTTGCAAATACCCCCCAAGGTTATTGTGACCTTTCTAAACGAGACATTTAGGCAGCGAAATGTCTTGATTCAAAAACATTTTCCTGACTTGCTTTCCTTCATGCAGACTGCAAAGTGTATCGTTAGAAATTCTAAAGATTTTGAAGTAACAAAAGCACAAATTCATCGACTGAGGAAATTCATTACAAAAGCAAGGTTGGAACTGTCTCAACAGCAGCTAAACCCCCCTTGATAAGGCATGAAAAGGAAGGCAAAGGCAAAGAAAGAAAAGGCAAAGAAAAGGTGCTGTTTGGCACCTTAAACATGAATGGCGGTGGTGCTAACCATTTACGTCAGCTCCAAGTTAAAATCCTATTGTTTCAGAAACATATCGATATATGTTTATTGCAGGAAACACACATAACAGAGACTTCACAGCCTAACTGGCTTCGCCTTAATACTGGGCAGTGCTTCTTTAGCAATCTTTCTTCTGTTTCTGCGGGAATTGCTTTCTTGCTTCGTCCGGGGTTTGTTCCCGACTTGTAATTTTAATGAAATAGTTATAGGACACTTAGCATCCTTAGAGGTGGTCTATCAAGGTTTTCACCTCACCTTACTCAATGTATATGCTCCTAGTAGCAGCTTAGCTCGTAAAGATTTTCTCACACGTCTGGCCAATTACCTTCACACAGTAGCCTTTGATCATTGTATCTGTATTGGAGGAGATTTCAATTGCACCTTTGAACCTAATTTAGATAGAAATACACCAGAACCACATCCAGAATCTCATAAAGATCTATTGAATTGTTTTTCATCACTTGGTCTACTTGACGCATGGCGCATACAGCACCCTACAACATCTCAATACACATGGTGCCGTTGTGCTGGTGGGTTAATAACACTTGCAAGGCTTGATAGATGGTATATTAATTCCACTTTTAGAAACGTACTCGTGTCTTGTAATCATTTCCCTTCTACTTTCTCTGATCACCACCTGGTGATCTATCCTTTTGTCAGTCAATTCGTAAAAGTGCGTTTTGGACTTTCAATACCAGCCTGTTGGAGGATTGCTGTTTTAAGGATGCTTTTCGTAGTTTTTGGGAAACACTCATCCAAAGAAAACCTTGTTACTCTTCTGTTCAGTTATGGTGGGATAACGTGAAAGGCCAAATTCGCGTTTTTTGTCAATATTTTAAGTCCTTTTCCACAAGCAAGAGTAAGATTGCTGTTTCGCTCTTAGAAACTGAAATTTTACACTTAGAGGAAGACTTGGCTAAGTCTCAAAATGGCAGGAAACTTCA
Source organism: Myxine glutinosa (assembly GCF_964187855.1). NCBI lineage: Eukaryota > Metazoa > Chordata > Myxini > Myxiniformes > Myxinidae > Myxine > Myxine glutinosa. The sequence goes on from NC_136263.1 coordinate 141,786,161, forward strand.
GTTATTATTGGAGAAAAAAAAACTTATTTAAGAGAATTTATTCATGAAAAAGTAATGGGGATGTCAGACTCAGAATCCAAAATTTGAAGTTCTCTGACACCCCAAATAAAAGTTTTTTTTTCCCAGTTAGAAGCAGTTAATAAGTCCCAAAGGCAAATGTTTTCCTTGTTAGATGCTTAGGGGAATATTACACAAAATGAAAGTGATGTTAAGATGCTTGTGAAAAGGTTTTTTCTGGTTTATTTGCGGAGAAAGCTGTGTGTAAAGATATGGTTGATGATATGACGAATTACCTGCCTTCGTTGAGTTGTGACCAGTGTCAAGGTCTTGAAGAGCCGTTACTTTGGAGGAGCTAAGCACAGCTCTGCGTAGCTTTGAACACGGAAAAGCGCCTGGGATCGACGGCCTTCCAGTGGAATTTTTTGCAGTGTTTTGGGACATTTTAGGTCCAGAAGTACTGCTGGTGCTACAAGAAAGCTTACGCTCTGGCATACTACCCCTCAGCTGTAGAAGAGCAGTTGTATGCCTTCTCCCAAAAGGTGGTGATCTCCGTCGGATAGAGAACTGGCGCCCCATCTCATTACTGTGTTCTGACTACAAACTTTTTTCCAAATTGTTGGCCAATCGGCTAAAGGTTGTCATTGGCACTGTTGTTCATCCTGATCAGAGTTACAGCATTCCGGGAAGATCAATCTCTGATAGTCTTTTTAATTAGAGATTTGATTGACTGTGGCCTTAAGGAGGAAGAGGGGCTTGGGTTGATTTTCCTAGACGTTGAAAAGGCTTTTGATAGCATTGACCACACTTACATGTTCCATGTTCTGCAAAAGTTTGGTTTTGTGAAATTGTTATACAACAATATATTTCGTTTGTGCAAAGTAAATAATCGTCTTTGTTCACCCATTCGGGTTCAGAGGGGGGTTCGGCAAGGCTGTCCTTTGTCAGGGTTGCTGTTTAGCCTTTCTCTTGAGCCACTACTCATAAGTCTTAGAGCCTCTCTTTCCGGCTTTGTGCCTCCTCCAGAAGAGAACCACATCATGGTATCAGCATATGCTGATGATGTCTGTGTAATCATTAAGAATGATAAGGACCTAACTATTCTTGTTGAGTCCTTATACAGGTTTTATCTTGCTTCACGTTTGCGGTGCAATTGGCAAAAGAGCAAGGCTTTGTGGGTGTCCTCAGCTCACGGTACATCCGGTAGGCTTCCCTTCACTCCCCCTCAGTCTCTTCCAAAATACATAAGTTGGACAAGAGAAGGGGTTAAATACCGAAGGTGTTTATCTTGGACCCAATCAGTACTCCCATATTAACTGGGAAGGAGTGGTAGAACAGGCAACCAAGCGGCTCAACAAATGGAAAAGGTTCCTTCCACAAATGTCCTTTCGAGGACGAATACTGATTAATTAACACCTTGGTCACCTCTGTCCTGTGGCATAAAATTATTTGTTTTATGCACCAGTCAGCCACCAGAAGCGCTGGCTTAAGGCTATTCAACAGACACTGGTAAATTTCTTTTGGGGAGGTTACCACTGGTTGCAGTTGGACGTATTTTGCCACCCCTTATCTGATGGTGGCCAAGGGCTCATTGACGTAAAGTGTCGGCTGATGGCTTTTCGGCTGAAGTCAATACAACGTCTGCTCAATGTTGAAAAATTGCCCTGGCACCCTATAGCACAAGGAATGTTGAGGCAAGCTGGAATGCTCGGCTACGGCCTTGAGACATTTTTGATCAAATCCCAAAAAGTTGATGTGTCCCACCTTCCTCTGTTCTACCAGAGCCTGTTGAATGCTTGGCAAGCCGTAGTGGTGACCCGCCAAAAGGAGTCCTATGATGTTAAAATGTTTGCGGGAGAACCTCTATTCCTCAACCCACTCTTTTCCCAGGTTCCCAAAAGCCGTTGTTTTGCCCAAAACTTCATTTCAGGTGGCATCAGAAATGTTTGGCGTCTTCGTGACTCGGCAAATTGTTGTTGGAGATCTGCTTAGGAAGTCGCTTGGATTACTGGTACCAGATCAATGAGAGCTGTATGTCAGGTACTTGTAGAAGTCATTCGTACATCCTTTAGATTTGGGTTGCAGTGGAGTACTGGGGTTAAATGGGCATCCCATAATCCTTCACTTCCTAACTTGTTGTTTTCACCGGTTCTACTTTGTCCCTAGTCAGTACTGGCTCTTGTTTATTTAGTACTCTTGAGAGTAAATCTATTTACCAGTTCTGTCTTTCATTTATTAATGTAAACACCTCTGCAGCAGGAGTTATGAGATGGAAAGCTCTTTTACCTGATGCCACCCCTTCTGAACCTGAATGGAAATCAATGTATGGCACACCCTTATCAAAAAGGTCGGGTGATTTACAATTGGCTCACGGGGTATTGCCAACAAACACTTTTGTAAACCGTTTGGATGCCATGGTATCGGTGATCTGGTATCGGTGATCAAGTGATGGTATCGGTGATCCACATTTCCAAGCTGGTCTCCAAAGCCAGTCGCCGACTGGGCATCCTCTGTCGTGCGAAGTCCTTCCTTGGCACACCTGAGCTCCTCACCACATACAAGGCTTTCATCCGCAGCTCAATGGAATACTGTTCTCCCCTCTGGGCCGGTGCTCCTGCCTCACACCTAGCTCGGCTTCACGCTGTTGAAACCAAAGCTTTCAGAATCATTGGAATCTTCCGCGATGACGCTATCTCCGAGGGCCTTTCACTCACTCACCGCAGGCAGGTTGGTGGTCTTTCCGTCTTCTACCGACTCCTCTCTGGCCTTGCCCCCCCAAGCTCTCTCTGGGCTCTGTCCCCCAAATATTCCTGCAGGTCGCACAAGATCTGCCTGCAACCCTCTTAGGGTTAAACTGCCAAAATCAAGACTCTCTGCTCACCTTCTCTCCTTCATTCCTCTTTTCTCCCGCCTCTGGGACAAACTCCCTCACTCTCTTCATAGTGGGGGGGCCAATGTTTTCCCGTTGAATTCAAATGTTAATTTGTGGACACTGGTTGGGTTGTCTTTAGGGATGATAGAAGTTGTAGAAAAAATATGTCTCCATTTTTTTCAAGTTCTTTATAGCGGCCATTTTGGATTATCAAAATGGCGTTTGTTGAAAACCGAAATTGTCATTATCTTGGCTTCTAAATGACCTAGAGTGTTAATTTTGGTGTCCAAATGTACATATTTGCGGATACTTAATCCAATAAACACACATTTATACACCTACATATGATCAAAAGGGTTCTTATGGCAGCCATCTTGGATTTTCACGCACTTATGCCAACACATATATATTTTTTTTTCCATCATTTTCACTTCTAAATCACATAAAGGCTGGACTTTAGTGTTCAAATGTACACTTATAATGTCTTTGTGCAATATTTTTAGTTGGCAGTGTTCATTGTTACATTGAAGGATCTCCATCCTCCTCATCATCAGTGTTATCGATTCCCATGGGGCGCTCCTGACCCGTGTTACCACACACCTCTTCATCTGCCCCACACATACACATCTCAGAACAGTTGAGATGCTGAGACCTGCATGAGCAGTGAGACATGCATTGGGTCTTCTTGCAGTTACATTTGATTAGATGTGTGATGGCAGCTGGGGCTGGAGGGTCCTTGGTTGTGAGGGCACCAGCTGATCTCCTTCTGCTCTCCATCCATGTTCTGTTGGTTGTGGAAGCTGGGGGTCCGGTACATCAGCCTGATGCCACACCATGGCCTGGAAATGTGCACGAGCAATGGCTTCATGTAAAGCTCCCCGTGTTGGTGGCAGCTTCTGTGCCTCTAGCTGTTTCTTGGTAAACAGTCTCCACCTCAGCTTGCCCACATCCACAACTGTAGTACGAGGCTCATACAGCTGGCATACAAATGCCTCAATGTCACTTTCTGTGTCAGCTCTCAGCTCCTCAGAGGCCCCAAGGTCATGAAACGCAGATACCACCTCAACAGAGCACCTATTGAGGGCTTGCCAACATGTGAGCTTTCCCTTGCCGGCAAACCGACCAGTCTGGGCTGCTCCCGTGAATGCATGGAATCCTGGTAGGGCTGCAGCCTTCCTGACACCAAGTTCATGTACTATTGGTTCCAGTGAGATTTGCCTCTTCTTGTTCCCCACACCCGTGATGAAGTATGTGTCTTTGCATAGTTCATGGTACCGGTGGAGTGCTAGGATGAATACATCAGTATCAGGTGACTGAATGTACAGCTGTGTTGCACCTCTTCGGACGGCATCTAGACTGTGAAGAAAGATCCTCGTATCAGCCTCCTCCTGGGAGCTACGGAGATGCTGTACATCCATGCAGTTGGAGAAGACATCCTGCCTTGAAGTGACGATGAAGACCTTGGTAGTCCCCTCAAAGTGACACAGAGCTTTCTTTGCCAGATAGACAGTTAGCTCATCTTTGGTGTTGGTGTGCGACAGGAACTGTTTTGCTGTCAGTTTCCCAATCGGGGTGCTGTCTTGAACGTGGTAAGCAGTGGGCGGCTTGCCACCTTGGCGCCTCTCCCGTGTGGCCTCTTTCAGTGAATTTGGCAGATCATATTGGTCAAACACGAGGTGGACTTCATCATACCCGTTGGTCTTGCAGTCCAGTGTTGCATTGAAATGGCCAGCCCACTGGGCACATGTTTTGACCCATTGTGGCTTACCCATTGCTTGCACTAATGCCATGCCGTCTATGACAGTCACCTTCTTGGGAGGGGGTGGAGTATGTTCAGGATTGTCGTCGTCTGGCTGCTGACCAGTGCCAGTTGACTTCTTGGGTAGATCTTCTAGGATGCCCATGAGCTTGCTTTTGTCTGTGCATGGTAGTAGTGTCCCAGCCATTGCAAAGAGGGTTCGTGGAAGCGCGGTGAATTCATATTGACCTATGGCATCCTTCAAGTTGATCTCTGGTCGTGAGCGGGCCACGATCAGCATGCGCGCAAACAGTGACCTGTCGTCTTTCAGCTCTACAACCTTGTCTGCCAGTTTGTGCTTCACAGCTTTCCTGGCACTCTTCCACATCTTCAGTTTGACCTTTCCCATTCTGGCCCAAAGGTTGATTTCATTTGTGTTGATGCGCTCTGCAACAAACGTGTTATACGCTTTCTGACCAATCTCATCTTGGTTGCAGACATCCTTCTGTACTTCAGCTGGCATCACCACCTTGGTGATGATAGTCGTCAGGTCTTCACCCTCATGCATCATGGGATTCATGGACTCTCTGATCACATTCTTCAGTCGACGAATGCTGTCTTCCTGCCGAGCCCAGACTGTGGTTGATAGGTCGTGGTGCTCCTTGCGTGTAGCTGATTGTGAGCCAGCCATCTGACGGGCTTCTTCAGCAAGCCTACTCAGCTCTGGTGCTGTCAGAAAGAACCTTTCGCGGGCACTGGCATTCTGGGTAATGCCCACAATACCCCCTGTCACCTTCATGATCCTGTTGATGTGCTCCAGTGCATGGTCCACACCTACAGCACAGAAGGGGATTTCATTCTTATGGACACTGAAGTTCCCATCCATGAACTCTTGGTAGATCCCTGGATCTGTCATCTTCAGGGCCTTCATCTCTGCAAGGTACCGGGGAGTCAGCCTGGCATATTTCTGTTTGTCATGTGCAAAGAAGTATATGCACATCTCATCCAGTGAAGACAGGTGAAGCTCAAATTGTCCATCACGGGTGGCACGGATGAATGTGTATATCAGCATTATCATCCGCATGTAGCGTCGCACAAACTTGAACAGTGGACTCTTGGCTTCTTTCCTCTCATCAAACTTTGCCATGGCCTCCAGGACTTCGTTTGACTCGAGGACAGCTAGCATGTTGTTCTGCGCGCTTGTCATCTCCTCTCGGTTGTGTAGATGACAGCTCTGGGCAACCTGTTGTGCTGACTGGGTACATGGGCCCCTCAGATGGGGATGCTCTTGGAAGAATTCGTCCACATAGAGGTCGAAGAGGGCTTGGACAGTGGTGATGTGGGCCTCCAAAGCCCTCTTCATGTGCTTGGCTTCCAGTATTTGTCTGGTCGTTGTTGGGCCATAGATATCAGCCTCAGACCAAGCCTCGTCAAGACCACTGTCCTCTATGGCATTCCCAGCAGCCCTCAGTGCAGCCATCACAGTGTGCATCTCCCCTAGTCGCAGTACCCACTTGCCTTTGCAGTCATCTCTGGTCATCTCCAGCTGTTTGGCTCGCTCATACAGGGCCATGTCTAAGGTGATCACTGTCTTCCTATCGGGACCCATGACCATGCAGTTGATTTGCTGTGTCTGTTTCAAGACTGTTATCAGTGTTTGCCATTCATGGGCTGGTGCTGCTACCAATGGCAGGGCGTTGACCTCTGTCAGAGGCTTCGAAGAGGAGAGCAGTGAGTTGTAGGCTGTCCAAGTTGGGATATCGTGATGCTTGATCCTACTGCCAGGTGGTTGTTTTGGATCGTGGACGAGTGACCCAACAGGGTCAGCATGCTGGGGTTCTGCAGCTTGCAGCTGGTCATCTGGTGGGATGATGTCGTCTTGTACGTCCTCAGCTTCAGCTGTTCGCATGATTGTGCGTGAAAGTAGCCACACTGTGTCCGTCGCAGAGTACGGCTTGGTGACATCTGGGTTTGACCGTGTCTTGAAGCTATACGTGGTACCTGTGGCAGATTGTTTGTTTGGTGCTTGGCAAGGAACAAAGTCTGGAGCAGTCAGAACCTTGAGTGAGCGGTGTCTGGCCTTTCGGTCATGTAGTGTCAGTGTTCTATGTTCATCTGTGGAGGGTGCATGTTCCCGTCGTTGGTAGAGTGCCCAGGCTGTAGCATGGAGTGTCCGCTTCCCATCAGGTGTGTCTTCATTGAAGTCACTGTTGTCCACTGCAAAGAAGACAAACGTCCCTATGCGCATGGTTCTTGGAAAGTATACACCCTGTTCTGTCGTAGACTCTATGACTGAGTTGGCCAGCTGTGTCTCCAACCACAAGATCCGACTATAATCAACAGACAGACCGAACCCATGCAGGAAATCCAGAAGCTTCTTGTTTCTGGTGGACTGATGGACTACAATGGCAACGGCAAGCTGCTGTGGCCATTCTAAGCGATGGCGGAATGGTGCATCTGGCTCTTTGGGCTTGTACGTGACTTGGCGTTTTGACTTGTAGCCGTACATGATGTTCTGACTGATGGTTATAACATCTCGATGAATAGTGGCTGAGCGCATAGTCTCTGGCTCAATGCTCGTGGCTGGTCCTTCCAGTAGCCAGCGGAGGAAAGCATTGAGTACTTTGGGTACATGCTTTTCAGCATCATCAGTGTTCATTTCTCCTTCAAATTGCCATGGGTGCTTGTTCTGACAAGCAATGGCACTGCGGAGAACAGAGGCACTCTCAAACAGTTGTTCGATGTTTTTTTCATTTGTCTTCGTCATTGCATCTTCGACAGCTGCATCACGCACGGCAGTGGAGAATACACAGTCTGACTCGTTTCGACGTTTTGGTTTCATGAAGTGAACGTCATCAATGTGAGAGTTGATTTTCTCCTTCATGCCTTGGGTAGTAGGTGATGGGACATTGTGCACACCATTATTGTCAAGAATCCTGGAGTAAACCGACTTCAGGTCAGACATGTTGAGAATTTCACCAGCTTGGAGTAGAGAGCGAACAAGGCTGACAAACTCAATGTCTGCGGCTATTTTGATAACATTAGTTTCTTGCAGTATGTGTTCTTTGTCATCACTTGATGTCCCACTCTTGGGAGCACGTTGGACATTCTGCACCCAGCATGGGAGATGATACTTGACGTCGATCGCATGAGCATCATGTGCACTGATGGCAGCACTCAGCTGAACTTTCCACTTGTGGTTGCTGCCTTCTTCAACAGCTTTCTTCAGCTGTTTACCTGCGTTGAACGTGCATACAACATGTACACTTTCCTTAGTGACCTCTTGACAGAAGAAACAAAGGTCTCTGTTGAATGGAGTTGATGATGAACGTGTGAAGCGAAGAGTCTCGTCTTGCGTAGAACCTGAGGTACTTGCAGCGGCAGGTGCAGAAGAAGGACGTCCACACCTCTTATGAAGATGCTGGGTGTCGCCATGTTCGCAGGCTTTCTGGTGGCGAACTCTAGCACGCTCCAGGTGAGCAGTGTTGCATGTAGATCCATAACATGCCCGGTGCCACTTTGCTTTATTGTTCCTCAAGTCAGTGGCAGTGAAACAGCTTAATCGTTCGCTGATCTGTTTGAAGTCGGCATCACCATATCGTGCCCTCTCCTGGATGAACTGGAGAAACTTTGCATATGAGCCCAGTGCTGGCTCAGTCACTAGTGCACCTTGGGGATCCTGGCACTGAATGCAAAGTGTGAAATCAGTTTCTTTCTTGGTTTTCTTGCTTTTTGGCTCCATCATAGCTCAGGGTCACGAATCTGGAACATACAAATAACAAATAACAATTAAGATAGATGTGCATTAAGTTAGATTTTGGACACTGGTTCGGCTGTGCCATAAAAACCTATTTTTATCCCTTTTAGGTTATTAAAGAAGGTTTCATTCAATTCTCTATCCCCAAAAATGTACAACTGGACACCAGAATCGAAACTCTAGGTCATTTAGAAGCCAAGATAATGGAATTTTACGTTTTCGACATCCGCCATTTTGAAAATCCAAAATGGCCGCCATAAAGAACTTGAAACAATTGGAGACATATTTTTTCTAGAACTTATATCATCCCTAAAGACAGCCCAACCAGTGTCCAAAAATTAACAAGCAATTTCACCGGGCATTTCAATCTGCTACATTGGCCCCCCCACTATCAATCCCACTCCTCCCTCCAGGTCTTTAAAACAGCTGTTCACCACCATCTCTTATCTTCCCCCATCCAAAACCTTGATCTTTTCTACCCCCGCTAATTTCACCCCAGATTCCCTTTTTTGAAATACCAACTTCCTTCCTGGAAGTCATTGCAGTGTCCTTGTGTTTTATACTTCTCCCACCCCTCCCCCCCTTCCCACGCCTCCTCCCCCCAAGCCCTCCCACAGATCTCCCGATGTCCCTGCTCTCAAATGTTGTGTTTGTGTGCTTCCCCTTCTCTCCCCATCTTTTCTACCTCTACCCTTATTATATGTTTTGTGTGTCTGTTTGATTTTTTTTGTGTGATAAATTTTAGCTCTTTCACGAGCCTCGATCCTGTATACAAAAAAAAAACAAAAAAAAAAACTGTCCCTTCTATAGTAATATTGAAGATTTATTTCATGGGTATGTTGATTGCATACGATTGTGTCCTCTTTTTCTTTTACTGAACAATGTGTTTGGTCAAGTTAATGTGCCTTTTTCTCTCCGTTTGTTTATTTTTGGACTTGGAGTCACTTCAGAAAGGAAAAGTTGTTAATGTTTTTAAATTATGTATTGTCAGAGGCGAAACTGACCATCTACTTGTCGAGAAAAGCAAAAATTAAGGGCAAGCCACCCGAGCAATGTAATGTGATCCTGCACTTCCAATCCCTGGTCTCAACTCGGTTAAAACTGGAATTTAAGTATTATCGTAGCAATGCAAATATTAAGGCCTTTGTTGAAACATGGTGTGTGGGGAAAATATGCGGAGTAAATGAAAATGTATTAGAGATTTACATGTAGGTGTTTCCTTGTCTTTGCAATCTCTTGTTTTGGAATGTAGTACATTACATTGATTGTTTCTCCTTTTATTTGATTTTCCTTGACTTTTGTTGTATCTCTTGAAAACTGTTTTTTGGTTTATTCTTGTTGACGCTTGTTTTTGTTGTTTTATAATAAAAGGACTTAAAAGTCAAAGTCTCTCTCTCCCTCTCCCACTCCCTCCCCCTCTCCCTCACCCCCACACTCACCCTCACCCCCTCTCTCTCTGTCTCTGGCTCCCTCTCTCTCTCTGTTGGGACCTGCGTCGTCAAGACGTGGGTACACCATCCTAGATGTGGGGGATATCTGGGTTGCTCCTGCGAGATCAATCGGCTGTCTCCGTGCCGCAGGCTTGTTCAAGAGAACTGGCCAGAGCTATGCAGCAACAACAACAACAACAACAACCCTCCACTCCTACCCATTCTGTTATCATGAACCCTTCCCAACATAACCCTGTTTCTTCATGCTTTTCTTTTCATTCATTCCCTTGCTTGTTTTGTATCCCTACTGTCAGTATGTTAGCTTTTTACCCCCTGTCGCCTTCCTCTTTCACGAATCTGGATCTTGAATAATTGCCTCTCTTGAAAATTATCTACCATAAGAATGTAGCTGCTTGTCCAGTGCAGGCCTGATGGGATAAACAGGCTCCTCTTGCACCAAAGGTCCTTGTTCATCCTTGTCTTTTGCATCTTAATGTCCATATTTCTCTGTGCAGAGACTTATGTTGCCACTGAATAAAATTACATGACATTAATAATGGCTCCAGTTATCTAAAGTTTTCTGCAAAGTAAAAGTTGACGATCCATCGTTATTCATGGATCTTTTTGTTGATTTACAATGCTTCCGATGTGAGCACATTTAAAACCATGGCAAACGAGCTGTTTGTTAAATGACAAAAGAGTACAACAGGATTGTGCAAACTGTGGTCAAAGAACTTGTAAAATTTATTAGACGTTTACATGTTTATTCTTTTTTAATCTTTTTAGTCTCGTTTGGCTTCAACTGATGACTTCCTCAAACTTTTAGTGACGTGGGATTATTGTAACCCCAGATTAATTCCTCATAATCATATCAAGCTGTAGACCCTTTGTTAGCTTCCCATTTAAGATGATAATGTATCAAACAGGGTGAATCAAAGAAATGTACATCATTTGAAAAAAATAAAAATTCAACAATATCCTAGTAGTTAGGAATGTCAAATATCGTGAATATAGATAAGATACAATTCAAATTGTTTGTAGGAAATGTATTTTGAGATTTCTATTTTTTTTGTATTTTTTTTTTGCAGGTAACCCATGGTGACACTAACAACAGAGCAGCGAATCTTCATTGTCGAGAATATTGAAGAACTGAAATCAGTAGTAGATGTGTGGCGTGCGTTCAGGTTCAGACGTAATGCACCAACCTTGAAGACAAACAAACAAACCTTTTCAAAGTGGAGAAGGACTTGCTCTGTGAAGAATAGGCAAAATATTCGAACACAAGAGACCATAAAAATAATTAATGAAGTGATTGCGTGTCGTTCTAGAAAATCAACAATGAGCATTTATTACCCTGCACTCACAAAGCCAAAAGCGAGGTTAAGCATTTGTTATGGATTCGTAACTTCCGTTATTGGGGTTTTCACCCACTTGACGTAGTTCTGATCTTATGTACTATTATTATCTTCAAAAGGTTTATTAGTCAGGAACGGTTATCTAAAGTTAAAAAGGCTAACGTTAAATGATACAGGAAACCGAACCGTAAGAGAGGAAGAGGAAGAAGCAGCACGAGCAAAGTCGGAGAAGACGCGTGACGTCAGCGCTCCTTAAAGAGCAACGTCTACCGACAGTCGCGAGGGAATTTGAGTTCCTTGAAAGGACATCCGGCGATAGGAATTATCGCTGGAGGGGAGAAATCTGCGTAGTCAGATTTGGGCGCTGTGATTCCGACGAATCCTCGCCTCATCGCATCGGCACAAGCATGAGCCATCGGCCATTTTGAACGCCGCGCTTCAGATACCAACGAAGGTTTTGCCTCGCGTCATCTTCACACCAACATCCTACCATCTGTCGGGGATGTGTGTGTGCGACCGCTTCGTCTCCAATTACGTTGTGGGTTGCTGAGTGAGCGGTGAAGGTGCGCCTCTGGAGGGCGCCTTTGTACAGTTTGGCGGGGCGATCTCCAAGGCCAACTGTACGCGCTTCGGATATCGACTGGAGAGCGAGATTCTGGCTTCGACCGGATTTCGTTCTATCGACCGCTGGAACGAATCACATACGCCTTGGAAAAGGTTATAGAGACATTGAGGAGTGTCCTTTCACTCGCTGGCAGCGCAGTGAGTTACCTGACCTTATTAATGGTAAATAGAGTGCACTCTAAATGGCCATTTGTTGTACCGTGATTCCTGTGTATGATTTCTCATACAATTTTGTTCATTTGTAATCATTGGTGTGGTTTCACTATTGATTTTCAACACAGGGTAACATATTTTTCTGCCGGGGCTCCTCTCGGGGTTCGGAGGTTACCGAGACCAGGAGGTTGTAGAGGACTCCGTAACAGAAATTGGGGGCTCGTCCAATTGACTCCAATTGACAATTGACAATTGGGTCTTCGTCCGGGATTTAATTCCCTAAAAACGTCCATTTGGGATTGATCCAGATAGAAATTGGGGGTTTGTACTATGGAAACATTGGGGGGACAAATCGGCTTTGCTGATTAAATTCCCTAAATCTCGGATGGTGGATTAAATTCCCTAAATTTCGTCCAGGAAAGAATTCCCTACCATTCCCAAATTTTCAAATTTTGGAAATTTTTCAACATTCCCAAATTTTTCAAAAAACAAAAATATTATTATTATTATTTTTTGGGGGAAATTTCTTGTGTGAAGGTTAACAGGTGTTAACGGATAGTCACCATGGAGTTTGACGCAGAGAAGTTTAAAGCGACCCCTAGTGAGGCACAGTTCCGAGCGTTACTAAAATCGGAACTCTTGAGATTAGCCAAAATTTTTAGCTTGGAGGTCCGAGCTAAAATGAAGAAAACAGAGATGCAGACAGTGGTGATATAATCTATGGTGGAACTAGGAACATGGAGAGAGGGAGCCTTGGATTGGTTACCAGAAGAACAAGAAAATGTGGAGCTCCAAAAAACGGAGATGCAATTGCAGAGCCAGGAAAGGTTAAAAGCACAGGAAAGAGAACTCCAAGAAAGGTTAAAAGCACAGGAAAGAGAACTCCAGGAAAGGTTAGAAAACAAAAAAGCAGAGGAAAGGAGAGCTGCAAGAGAACTCGAAGCAGAGGAGAGAAAAGCCGAAAGGGATTTAAAGGGCCGTGAATTGGCACGTCAGCAGGAAATTAAAGTCAAGGAGCTGGAGTTAATGAGAGAATGGGGAGAGGTACCATCCATGCTGACTGGTTCGACACCTAGCCAGAACACCTGGGATGTTGGCAGACATGTTAGGATGGTTCAACTCTTCAATGAAAAGGAGGTAGCCCAGTTTTTTTTTACACTTTGAGAAAGTGGCTCGAATGCTAAAATGGCCGGAGGAGTCCTGGACCATATTAGTGCAAAGTGTTCTGGTGGGTAAAGCTCAAGATATTTATTCGGCTTTACCGATTGACCAATGTGCAGATTATGAGATATTGGAGAAAACCATTCTCAAAGCCTATGAATTGGTCCGGGAAGCTTACCGGCAAAAATTCCGGAATGCCAGGAAGAGGGAGAGTGAGACCCATGTGGAGTTTGCCAGAATGCAAGAAACCATGTTTGATCGGTGGTGTGATTCAAAAGGAGTTGGGAAAGACTTCGAACTACTGCGACAAGTGATCCTGGTGGAGGAATTCCAACAGTGTGTCCACGAGGACATTAAAGTTCATCTGGAGGAAAGGAAAGTACCAAAGCTGTATGAGGCAGCAGCCATGGCTGATGACTATGCCTTAACCCACAGGATGGGGTTCCACAAACCTAACTTCTCGCCTAGACCTAGCCAGGGGAGCTATGGTACATCAGGGACGGAGAGCGAAAATTCAGGGGCGCGGCCTCGAGATGAATATGAGGACCACTCTGATACCACGACTTCTAGGAATCCAAAGACAGCAGTTCTAAAGCAGACTTACCCTCCGGGGGCTCGAGACAAACCACGAGGTTCTCCTCCGGGCCTACTTGCTCTTTTTGACATAAACCTGGACATTTGATGTCCCACTGTTATGCTCTGGGAAAGGAGAATCAGGAGCAGAGTTCGACTAGTACCACTCCGAATGCAATGGCAAGTGTGAGTAATCGCCCTCAAAAGGGTTACCAACCATTTATTTCAGAGGGGTTTGTGTCACTGGATGGAGCCTCGACGAACCGGAGACCTGTTAGGGTATTGAGCGACACCGGAGCACATCAATCTTTAATGCTTGAAGACATCTTACCATTGTCAGAAGAGACGGCAACTGGTGATAGTGTTCGTTTACAGGGGATTGGTGGATGTGTTAGAGCTCCACTTCATGCCATCCATTTGGAGTCCGATGTGGTGTCAGGACCGGTCACCATAGGTTTACAAGCCACTCTTCCTGAAGAGGGAGTATCTGTTGTTATCAGGAATGATTTGGCCAGTGGTCACGTTTATGGTAACCCGATGGTTGTTAAAAAGCCCAGTAGGGAAAATAACACCACACCAGTTAGGGATGGTGACAAATTTAGCAAGTTATTTGTAGGTGGACTGAACTTCAAAACAAAGGAAGATGTTCTGGAGTCTTCAGCAAATATGGACCACTTTTGGAAGTGCTGCTGATAAAAGACAGGGAGATACAAAAGTCAAGAGGGTTTGGCTTTGTCACGTTTGAAAACTCAAAGGACGCCAGAGATGCAGCAAAGGATCTGAATAGCAAGGAGTTGGAGGGTTGGACCATAACAGTAGGGAAGGCATTTCATAGGTGTCGTGGGGGCTACAGAAGAGGACAACGGGGTAGTAGTTTTTGTGGTGGCCGCAATCGATATCATTATGGAGGCTTCCAGAGTTATGGCAGCTCCCGAAGGAAGGATTATCAGAGCAGTGGCCGAGAAGGAGACCGCTATTCATGTGACTACAGTGACAAGCGGTCCAACCGTGATTGTTAGGAAAGTTAGAAAGAGCTGAAGCACTGAATGCTGCGGAGCAGCCGAGCCAAGATCCCTACACGGATCAACCGTGAACTTCACGTTCCTAAAGGCGTCCATGTTGTGAATACTTCCAGGCCTCACCACCCAACCACCATGGAACCTGGCTCTCAGCCGCCCCTTATCTGAAGGGGGGGGGGGGGAGGGGAGGAAGTGCTGTAGATTTGCTTGACCTTGGGATTTTTGATCACCGCCCCTTAACCTTCATGCAAAAAAACTAAAAGTGAAAAATCAGAGGTTGATGAGATGGAGTTTGGCTTTGCAGGAGTTCAACTTGGAAATTGAAAATGTAAAGGGCAGAGACAATGTCGTTGCGGATGCTTTGTCCAGAGTGAACTAACTTTGGAAATTTCTGTAGGTTGTGTGAAATTTTGTTGCTTTATTTTTGGGGAATGTTGATAATTGTTGCTCACGGGAATTGGTGATTTGGGTTGTGAGTTTATTTTTGTTTGTTTAAAGAGTTTGCAGGCAAAGAAAGTTTTCGCTGTGTTCAAACTTTCTTTCTTGAGGTGGGGAAGTGTTACGGATTCATAACTTCTGTTATTGGGGTTTTCACCCACTTGACGTAGTTCTGATCTTATGTACTATTATTATCTTCAAAAGGTTTATTAGTCAGGAACGGTTATCTAAAGTTAAAAAGGCTAACTTTAAATGATACAGGAACCCGAACCGGAGGAGAGGAAGAGGAAGAAGTGGCGCGAGCAAAGTCGGAGAAGACACGTGACGTCAGCGCTCCTTAAAGTGCAAGGTCTACCGACAGTCGCGAGGGAATTTTGAGTTCCTTGAAAGGACATCCGGCGATAGGAATTATCGCTGGAGGGGAGAAATCTGCGTAGTCAGATTTGGGCGCTGTGATTCCGACGATCCTTGCCTCGTCGCATCGGCACAAGCAGGAGCCGTCGGCCATTTTGAACCCCGCGGTTCGGATACCAACGAAGGTTTTGCCTCACGTCATCTTCACACCAACATCCTACCGTCTGTCGGTGATGTGTGTGTGCGACCGCTTCGTCTCCAATTATGTTGCGGGTTGCTGAGTGAGCGGTGAAGGTACACCTCTGGAGGGCGCCTTTGTACAGTTTGGCGGGGCGATCTCCAAGGCCAACTGTACGCGCTTCGGATATCGACTGGAGAGCGAGTTTTGGGCTTCGACCGGATTTCGTTCTATCGACCGCTGGAACGAATCACATAAGCCTTGGAAAAGGTTATAGAGACATCCAGTGTCCAGTGTCCTTTCACTCACTGGAAGCGCAGTGAGGTACCTGACCTTATTAATGGTAAATAGAGTGCACTCTTAATGGCCATTTGTTGTACCGTGATTCCTGTGTATGATTTCTAATACAATTTTGTTAATTTGTAATCATTGGTGTGGTTTCACTATTGATTTTCAACACAGGGTAACATATTTTTCTGCCGGGGCTCCTCTCGGGGTTCGGAGGTTACTGAGACCAGGAGGTTGTAGCGGACTCCGTAACACATTCAGGTGCGTACGTGTGCCGTACGTGTGCCGTGTGCCATGTCTGCATTTTAAAAATTCATTTTCTTGGCAACCGTTGGTCCGATTGACACTAAATTTTACCATAGAAGCGCCGCTGCCTGTAGAATTTTTTTACTCATAATTATGACGTCATTGGTCATGTGATACAGACGCCATTTTGAAAAAAATCGAAAAACGTTGCACCTCTATATCTCCAAAACCGCTCCATGGAAAAAATTGAAACATGGCTCATTGTCAAGTACTCCCCTTGGGGAATAAGATATGTTAATGATGATGTCATCGGTGCCTTCGTTATGACGTCATAATTCGACAAGTACAACACTGATCCGATCAATGTGAATTTTTTTTCTCAGCAACTTTTGGTCTGATGGGCACGAAATTTTCACCATAGGAGCGCCTCCTCATGTAGAATATTTTAATGATAATCATGACGTCATAGGTTATGTGGTACAGGCGCCATCTTGGAAAAACTGAAAAATGTTGCACTTCTAGATCTCCAAAACCGCTGCATGGAAAAAATTGAAACATGGCTCATTGTAAAGAACTCCATATGGGGAGTAGGTGTTGTTAACTATGACGTCATTGGTGGCATAATTATGACGTCATAATTCGACAGGGATAACTCTTAGTCTGATCAGTTTGAAATTTATTGAGCGTGATCTATGCAACAATTATATTAGAGAATATAAATTTATGATGTCATCGCTCACGTGGTCTGGCAGCCATATTGGATCAAAGAAAAAAATGTTCAAAAACAGAAGAGTTGGCTCGCAACAAGTTGACTGCGCAGGGTAAGTATTCTATGAATACCATCTAGTTTCACATGAAATTGAAGTGTCTCAAAGCAGTTCCTCGTAGTGCCACAAATGTCATGTTTACTTGAATGGTGTGGTAAACTAACAGAATTATTGGTTTTGAAGTAAGGAAAAAAACCAGCTCACTTTGTTGAGTTACCCTGACTTCACTTCCCCAAAATAACAAACAATATGGAGTGTCATCGGATTTATTTACATTTATTGATTGATTTATCAGTGAATTCATTGATTTATCAATTTATTCATTTATTTATTTATTCATTAATTCATTTGTAATGAATTATATTGACTGATGATATTGACTCCACTTCCCCAAAATAACAATATGGTTTGTCTTTGGATTTCTAAGATTTATTTACATTTATTGATTGATTTATCATTAAATTTAATTATTTATTTATCCATTAATTTTTCGGTAAATAATCACATTTACCCTCCATACTTTTTTGAAAATCAGGAAACTAAAGGAGGATTGGCTGTGAATGTGGAATATTCGGTGGTGTCGGTGAACATCAATCTTCAGGCTTTCCACAGATTTATCAATGGGATTCAAGTCTGGGCTATCTGGTGATCCCGCCCCCCCCCCCCCCAGGATTTCCATGATTTAAACGTTTCCCAGTGTGTACCCTGGATAAGAATAGGTACGCCGTATCCCTGCGTGTCGTAGGAGGTGACTAAAGAGGGTTGGCGTCAGGAAGGGCATCCGGCCATAAAAAACATTGCCTCAAAAAGAGAACCATGACAATTACAACTACATGTGGGCAGGGTACAGCCCGAAGTGGAGATCGGTTTCTGAGGTTTGGGACATGGAATGTAGGGACAATGACAGGGAGAGCAGGAGAAGTGGTGGAAGTATTGGTCAGAAGAAGAGTGGACATATGTTGTGTGCAAGAGACGAGATGGAAGGGAAGTGGTGTGAGAATGGTGAAGGGTAGGCAGGGACAGAAATACAAGTTTGTGTGGCAAGGGTGCCTGGAGGGCGTGAATGGTGTTAGTGTCCTGTTTTCTGAGGAGTTTGTAGACAGTGTGGTGAGTGTGACTAGAGTGAGTGATAGGTTGATGATGGTGAAAATGATGATTGGAAAGCTCTTGGTGAACGTCATCTCGGGATATGCTCCGCAGGTTGGTCGGAGCGATGAAGAGAAGGACAAGTTCTGGTGTGCGATAGAGAAGCTGATGGAAAACGTGAAAGATGAGGAAGTTGTTGTGGTAGGAGGAGACCTAAATGGACATCTGGGAAGGAGTATGGATGGTTTTGACGGAGTTCATGGGGGTTACGGATATGGTGTGAGAAATGGAGAAGGTGAAAGGATTTTGGAGTTTGCTGATGGAGCTGATTTGTTGATTTGTAATACTCAGTTCCAGAAAGAGGATAATAAGCTTGTTACATACACGTCAGGTGGGTCGACGACAACCGTTGACTACCTGATGGTGCGTAGGCGAGATAGGGGGCACCTCCGAGACACAAAGGTGATCCCGGGGGAGGAGGCTGTTTCACAGCACCACTTCGTTGTCTGCGACGTAAGGGTGAAAGGTGCGAGGAGAACTCGGCGGGTGAAGTACCAACCGAGAATGAAGGTGTGGAGGTAGAAAGAGGTGACAGTAAGGGAGGCATTAAAAGAGAGGCTGAGTAGGGTCGAGGATGATGTGGTTGAGCTTGAAAGTGGTTAATGTCAATGAAAGCTAGTCTGTTGGGAGCCGTTGGTGAGGTATGTGGATGGACAAAAGGACCACCGAGGCACTCGGAAACATGGTGGTGGGATGATGAAGTTGGAAAGAGGATTGAAGAGAAGAGGAAGAAGTTCAAGGAGTGGCAGAAGGCGAAGGGTACGGGAGCAGAAACAGCAGAGCATGAAAGTTATAAGGCAGCCAGGAAGGCTGCAAAGAAAGAGGTAGCAAAGGCGCAGGAGGCATGTAGGAAAATGTTCGGAGAACGCTTGGATTCGGAAGAGGGTCAGAAAGCAGTATTCAGGATTGCAAAGCAGATAGCGAAAGAGAGGTGTGATGTGATGGGGGTGAACTGCTTGAAGGATGAAGTGGGACAAATCGTTGTCGACCCAGATGGAATTAAAGGAAGATGGAAAAGATATATGGAAATGCTGTTGAATACAGAGAATGAATGGGATGGCAACATAGAGAGTAACCCAGTTTTAGGACCGGCAGAGAAGATAACTGAGAAGGAAGTTGAGGAAGCGATAAAAGCAATGAAGGGTAGAAAAGCGGGAGGGCCGACGGGAGTTGTGGGAGATATGTTGAAGGCAGCAGGAAGTTGGGGTGTGAAGAGAATGACAGAGATCTGTAATCTGGTGGTGAAAGAAGGCCGCATTCCAGTGGATTGGGAACTGAGTACCCTCGTCCCTCTATACAAGGGGAAAGGTGACCCTCTGGAGTGTGGATCGTACCGAGCGATAAAGTTATTGGAGCATGGAATGAAGGTATTGGAAAGGGTGTTGGAGAGGAGGATAAGGAAGAAAGTGAAGATCGACGAAATGCAGTTTGGATTTATGCCAGGGAGAGGAACTACAGACGCGCTTTTCATTGTGAGGCAGTTGCAGGAGAAGTACATGGAGAAGAGGAAGAAGTTGTTTCTTGGGTTTGTTGATCTGGAGAAAGCATTCGATCGGGTTCCACGCAAAGTATTGACATGGGCATTGAGGAAGTTAGGAGTGGAGGAATGGTTGATCAGAGTAGTGATGGCAATGTACAAAAGAGCGCGCACAGCTGTAAGGACGAAGGACGGGAACAGTGGTGAGTTTGAGGTGAAGGTGGGAGTGCATCAGGGGTCGGTACTAAGTCCACGACTATTTGTAGCTGTGATGGAGGTGCTGGCTCAGAACGTAAAGGAGGGTTTACCGTGGGAGTTGTTGTATGCAGATGATCTGGTGTTGAATGCGGAAAGTATGGATGGACTGAAGGAAAAGATGAACACGTGGAAGGAATGTATGGAGACAAAAGGTCTGAAGGTGAATATCGGAAAGACGAAGGTGATGGCAAGTGGTAAAGCATGTGGTGAGGTGGAAAGAACTGGGAAGTGGCCCTGTGCTGTGTGTAGGAAGGGTGTCGGAGTGAACTCCATTCAGTGTACAATGTGCGCTGAGTGGGTTCATCAAAAATGTAGTGGTCTGAGAGGGTCATTAACCAGTGTGGCAGCTACATTCAAATGTAAGGTGTGCACAGAGGGAGCTGCAGATGGAGGAAATGTTGAGTTGGATCTTGGAGACGGCGTGAAGCTGGAAGGTGTGAAAACATTTTGCTACCTCGGAGACATGCTGAATGGAGAAGGTGGATCAGACTCGGCAACGGTTGCTCGAGTGAGATGTGCATGGAAGAAGTTTCGGGAATTGAGTGGCGTGCTGATGATGAGGGGAGTGTCGTTGAAGCTGAAGGGAAAGGTGTATGCTGCATGTGTGAGAAGTGTTATGATTTATGGGAGCGAGACATGGGTAATGAACGTAGAGCAGCAACGAAGGTTGGAAAGGGTGGAAATGCGAATGGTTCGACGGATGTGCAGAGTATCGTTGAGAGAGAGGAAGACAAATGATGAATTGCGAAAGATGATGGAAATAGAGCCTGTGATTGATGCTGTGAAGAGGAACAGGTTGAGATGGTTTGGTCATGTGTTGAGGAAGGATGAAAGTGACTGGTTGAGAAGAGTGATGGAAATGAATGTAGAAGGAAGTAGGAGATGGGGAAGACCGAGAAAGACTTGGCTAAAGATGGTGGAAGAAGAAATGCGGGCAAGGGGGTTGGCAGGGAGAGATGCAGAAAATAGGGCAAAATGGAGAAGATTGTCATGGGGACCGCAAGGCTAACCCCCGCTCTAGCAGGGAAAATGGCCTTTAAAATGCATGTTGTGTTGTTGTTGTATTCAAGTCTGGGCTATGGCTGGACCTTTCTAGGACTTTCAGGTTCTTGTAAGGAAGCCATTCCAGTGTTGCTTTGGCTGTATGCTTGGGGTCATTGGCCTGTTGAAACGTAGAGAAAACGTTCCTGGTGTTTGGTTTCAACAAGACGGAGTAACTGCACGTACAGCTCGCTCGTCCATGCAGTGGCTCAATAATCACTTTCCTGGCAGATGAATTTCCCACCAATCAACATTTATTTGGCTTCCAAGATCTCCTAACCTCTCACCTTTAATTTTTTTTTATTTTCAAAGAGAACCCAATGAACATTATTGAACTCAAATGTGCTGTAACGAGTGTTAGTTTCAGAGTCTCCTATGAAACACTTTATTCGGTAGTCAGAAGCGACCTACGTATCCGCAAGTGTGCAGAACTTAGAAGAGGACATTTCAGAGGAAGAGGAATTGGGGGAAGTATAGCATTAAACAGAGGCATTGTCATCGGTTCTTTGAATGGAGAGTGCTATGAGGATTTGCAAATCAATATTATGTGTTGAGCTGCATCAACTTGCTGTTGTCATCAATAATTTTTCAAATCAGTAATGCATTTAGCTGAAACATTGAACTTATTTAGAATACTACTCTTTTTGGAAGGTTTTGTTTTCTTCTTCATTACATGCCAGGTTCTTTCTAAACGAGCAGTGAAATTGCATAGTCTCTTTTAATAAAACATGAGCGGATGACATTTTAAGCTTACCCATTACATTGATGGATATCACCTTGTTATATAGTAATAAGTAAAAATCAACGAGATGTTCTTTTTTGGATACATAGTTGAGGATCGTGGAAGAGCTAGCACATACTCAAGGATAAGAATAAACAGTACCTTCAGAAAGTATTCACACCCCTTCAATTTTTTCACATTTTGTTGTGTTATAACCTGAATTTAAAATGGATTAAATTGAGATTTTGTCACTGATCTACGCATAATACCCCATAATGTCAAAGTGGAATTATTGTATTGAAATTTTTACAAAATAATTAAAAATGAAATGCAGAAATATCTAATTTACATAAGTATTCAAAATTCTAAGTCAATACTTCGTAGAAGCGTCTACTTCGGCATGTCTGTATCAGCTTTGCACATCTGTATTTAGAGAGTTTCTCCCATTCTTCATTGCAGATTTGCTCAAGCTCTGTCAGGTTGGATGGGAGGGCGTCGGTGAACAGCAATCTGCAAGTCTTTCCACAGATTCTCAATGGGATTCAAGTCTGGGCTTTGGCTGGGCCACTCGAGGACTTTTCCTATTCGTGGTCTGAAGCCATTCCAGTGTTGCTTTGGCTGCATGCTTGGGGTCATTGTCCTGTTGGAACGTAAATCTATGGAGAAGGGTGAGTACCGAGAGTGAGTGGTTGGGGACACGAGATTTGGAAGCAACACACAGAATTGAGGCCTCAGCCTTTTCACGAGTGGAGTCGGATGTGCTACCATTTGAAGAGAGTTAAGCGATGGAGTGGGAGCATACACCAGAGGCAGATTTGACAAGGTGCAACCATGTTTTAGAGGAGGGAAATAAGTTTGAAAGTTCATTCTTGAGGTTGAATAGATGTTGTTTTCTGACTTTCCTGAGAAGGAAAACACTTGTTGCGGTCTTTGTCGAATGCATTGGAATTGCCTTTGGTCTGATTTGACTTCCCGGAAGAGAAGACAAGTTTTTTCAGAGCAACTGGCTCACCACAGGAATTAGTGTACCATGGGCAGGAAGAAAGGTAGGACAATTGAAGATGAGATGGGATGAATCTGTGCATCAGAGAGAGAGAGAGCAGGTTTATGTGGAATAATTCCCAGGATGAGTTAACATCAGGGTCAGTTGATATGGAAGACGAGTCCTGAAGAGGAAAGGCTGTTTGCAGTCCCTGCCATTCTGCTTGAGTGAAATGCCAGACTTGCCGGCATTGAGGCAGCTCTCTGAGAATAGCCAGAGAGCGCCTCCTCAGCTTCACGCTGTTGAATCCAAAGCTTTCAGAATCATTGGAATCTCCCGCGATGAAGCTATCTCTGAGGGCCTTTCACTCACTCACCGCAGGCAGGTAGGTGGTCTTTCTGTCTTCTACCGACTCCTCTCCGGCCTTGCTCCCCCAGCTCTCTCTGTGCTCTGTCCCCCAAATATTCCTACAGGTCGCACAAGATCTGCCAGCCACCCTCTGATGGTTAAACTGCCGAAATCTCGGCTCTCTGCTCACCTTCACTCTTTCATTCCTCTTTTCTCCCGCCTCTGGAACAAACTCCCATACTCACTTCAATCACACTCCTCCCTCCAGGTCTTCAAAACAGCTGTTCACCACCATCTCTTATCTTCCCCCATCCAAAACCTTGATCTTTTCTACCCCCACTAATTCACCCCAGATCCACCTTGTTTGAAATTCCAACTTCTTTCCTGGAAGTCTTGGCAGTGTCCATACGTTTTATACCTCTCCCACCCCCCCCCCTTCCCATGCCTTCCCCCCAAAGCCCTCTCCCTCCCACAGTTCTCTCGATGTCTCCATGTCTCTCGGTCCCTGCTCTCAAATGTTGTGTTTGTGTCCTTCCCCCTCTCTCCCCATCTTGTCTACCGCTCCCGATGTTATTTGTTTTGTGTGTCTGTTTGTCTTTCTGTGTGATTAATGTTCGCTCTTTCACGAGCCTCGATCTTGTATACAAAAAAAAAAAAGAAAAAAAAAAAGAGATGTTGACTTTCATAAGCAAATGATCAGATGAACCAATTGGATCAGAAGAAGAGCAGCAGACATTTGCAGGGAAGTTAGTCATCACCAATTCCAGAAGGGAAGATTTGCCATTGGGAGAAATCTGGGTTGGAATGTTTACAGATTGAGTCAGTCCCATGGAGTCACAGAAGTTATTTGTTAAAGTGCTATTTCTGGTGAGAGAGGTACCAACACCTAACAATTTGCATGGTGACAATTGAAATCACCACATGTGAGGATGAGAGGGTTGGTATGAGTGGTTAAAAGTTTGTCCATGTGGTGTGAGAGAGATGTAGATGGATTTGTCACTGTTTGGAAGACGGTACAACACACAGACAAACAAGAGGTAGGAGCGGAAGGGAAGTGACAGTCTGAACTACTCCTGGTGGTCGGGAGGTGTAAGATCAGTGCAAGGGCAGTAAGAAATCGAGTTGTTGATGAAAAGTACAACTCCGCTGCCATGGCGTGATTCAGGCCTATCAAATTGGAGAAGACAATAGCCAGGGGAAAACACGGAAAGCACAGAAAGGAAGGATCTTGTAGGAGGAAGGTTTCTGTTAAACAGATGATGTCTGGTTTATCGGCATTGACCTGGATTGAGAGATCTGTCAGGTTGGAGTGGTGACCTCAGATATTTGAGGTCCACCTAGTTAGGGATGGGAGGAGGAGGAGGCGTTGGGACGATGCAGGATGAGGGGAGTTTTGCGGGGGCAAGGTGAGTATTTGAAGGGGTGTGTGGAGGGCGGAGGGGGAATATTTCAGGTGTGTGGGGTGTAGGAGAATGTTTGTATGTGTGGAGTGCGGGGGAAGGTTTGAGTGTGTGGGTGCGTTGAAGGTTTGAGAGGATGGGGTGAGGGGAACTATTTAGTGTGTGGCATGTGGGAAAAGCATTGAGAGGGTGGGATGTGAACATATGCAGAAAGGGGTACATTAAGCTTTGAGGGGTGTGGTGGTGTGGAAGCGGAAGGAGGGGACATGAAGTGGAGGGTGTTGATTCCATTTTCCCAACTTTCACAGAGAAAAAAAATCATGGGAAGGAGATAGGATTTTTGTTGAAGGCTCAGAGGAACGTGGTGCTGTACGTGTGAGGATGGTTGGTGGATGAAGGGATTAGCTGATAGACAGTTTTGGAAAATAATATTTGTGAAGAAGAAGATAAATTAATCGTGGTGAAGAAGAAGAACATGTATTGCATTTCTGACATACAAGGGTTGAAATGCATTTTAAAATGATTTTAAATGATTTTAAAGGAAGACTAAATATTTATATTTAATGAAGATTCAGTTTGGAGATATTGCGGAAAGAAGGGGAAAAATGTAGAACAGGATCGTACTACAGGCAGAAGGAAATTCAAGTAAAACGAGCACTTTGGAGTACAAAAATAGTTATTTAATTGTACACCGCTCCTTTCCTATGCCATCTCCAGGCATTGCAAATCGTCATTGCCGGGCACCAAAGGGGGCTCGGCAGTGACGCGCGCTGAAAGAGAGTACTCAGTTTTCACTCTGGTTTCTTGTTTTCTTTCTTGCTTTCTTTCTTGTTTGTTTGTCCAGACGATATCTCAGCCATCCTTTGAGCTAGGAAGCTGAAATTTCGGCACAATAGTGAGCAAGTCCTTTGTCAAAAAGGGTATTTTTTGTTTTTTGATTAATCAATTAATTGATGAGTTATTTAATTATTAGCGATTAATTAAGTACTTATTTAATTAATCAAATTTCCTTTCTCTTCTGACCATTAACTCAGGCACCTTTTGAGTTAGGAAGCTGATATTTGGACATGCCAATGACCAGGTGATTTGGCTGCAAAGGATATTTTTGATTTATTAATTAATCAATCAATGAATCGATTAATTATTTAATTATTCGATTAATGACAAAAAAAATTTTTTTTTTAAAGTTACAGATTCTGATGAAATAGTGGTAGTTTATGTGTTCTCTGACCAAATTGATTAATAATTTAATTTTTTATGATTATTTATTTATTTTCATTATTAATCATTTCTTTATTTTCTTTCTCATTTGGCCAATATCTCAGGCACCTTTTGAGCTGGGAAGCTAATATTTGGACATGAGTGACCAAGTGATGTGGCTATCAAGGATATTTTTGATTTATTGATTAATCATTTCTTCTATTAATTATTTATTGATTAATCGATTAATTATTTATTGAGTAATCAATTAATTATTTAATTTTTTATAAATGACTTATTTAATTAAATTTCTAAAAGATACATCTTCGGATGAAGCACTAGTGGTTTAGTTATGCTATTAGCCAATTGATTATGAAAATATTTTGTGATAATCTTTTATTGATTTTAATTATACAATTAATCAATCAATTAGTGTACACCTCTCCCTCCCAATGCAGCCTCAATGAGCTGCACTGCGGTATTGCCGGGCGCCGGAGGCGCCCCGGCAATGCCGCGCTGCAGCATATTTAATTATTTGGCATGGGGCGGTGTACTTTGAATGTATCTGTACTTGTTCTACTTATTTTGATTATTTGAAGCGAGGAAGGGAAATAGGATAATGTTGCGGAGGTAGAAGTCAGATATTTGGGAAGAAGGAAGGAAAGCGAGGAACACGGGGCCAAATAATTTTCACACCTTCTATCGGAGCGGTGGCTGATTTAGGCCTTGAATTGCAGCAATTCAACATGTAGCACAAATAACGTACGATCTAACATGAAATATTGGATGGGATATAACAGCAACACCGAGACGAAGATATAACATAAGACGACGATGAATCCGGTTTGGAAAACTTCGCTTTGGTGAAGTGGAAACGGAAGCTGTGGATTATATATCACGAATGCCATAAAATAACAAGTCAATACAAATGATTCCTTTGCCTGTTTGAGCTTTTGAAGCACCGAGTAAGGAGAAAGAGCACTTTCTGAAACTCCCAGATATTATTACAAGATAGTGTTGCATCCCAATGATTAACCAGACTGAGTGGGATTGTGGTGAGATAGCATCTTCAGTGAGTCTGGCAGGTGGGCAGTCCTTATCTGTACCTGGAAGGGTAAGTGCTGCTTCATCGCTTGACGCTCAGCATTTAGAGAACAGAGCATGGATAAGCTCCGTGCACTGACCTTTGACCTCTAGTCTGGGTTCAATTTCCGACCTAACTACTGCTATATTTGATTGATGCTTCACAGTCAGAGCATTAAATCACAAAGCGCACCGTCCCCTCGGATGGATGCTAAGACAGGTCCTCTTCTGAAAGCGTAAGGAGGCAGACGTTAAATACCCCGCTGTATCTTTTGTGAAAGATAGTTGAGTTATTATGGCAAATTACAAATTGCTGCCACTTACACAAATTACAGACCTGACCATGAAAGACTTGGGCCAAAAACCATCACCAGAACTTCCATAAGAAGGTGGGAATCATTGGGGCTGTTAAAGAAGCACGAGTAGTTATGTTGTATAAATTATGAGAAACACACATGTAGCAATTAGTCAGGTTCACTATGTCAATAAATTATATTTCGTTCAAAATCATGGTAGATTAGCAAACCTATACATTTTTGGAAAGGTTATAGCATAAGGAAACTAAAAATCAATGTTTACATTTGGAGAGATACCTGTATGGCGGCCATTTTGGATTTTCAAAATGGCCACTGTAAAATACATATTTTGTTCTATTTCTGCCTCTAATTACCCTAAAAACTTTTTAAAATATACTAAACCTATATTTTCAGGGACAAGGAATCCAATGAAAGTATAAAATTAGTGCTATGGGGAATGGTAAGACACGAATCAAAGGTTTTGAATTGCAAAATACTGTCTTTATATTCGCGATAAGTTGCATAATCAAATACATGTTATCATTTTGTACAGGCAGTTAATAACATCAAAATGTGTCACAATAATTCATATCACCAAACATACACAGGCAGTCAGCAAAATCATATATACACATGCAGTCAGTATAACTTCACATCTACACAGGCAGTCAATGGCATCAAACATACACGATTACAGAATATGCCATTTAGAGTTCGTCATCACTGTCCTGTGTGTCGTATCCGACAATATAGTCCGCATCGTTTTCACAGTCCGTTCCACACAAGCAAAGGTCGGTCAAATTGATTGGCAAATCGAATTGGTCGAATGGTCGAATGGTCGATCGAAGCGATTGGTCGAATGGTCGAATGGTCGAATTGGTCGAATGGAATTGGTCGATTGGTCGAATTGGTCGAATGGTCGAATGGTCGATCGAAATGATTGGTCGAATGGTCGAATGGTCGAATTGGTCGAATGGAATTGGTCGATTGGTCGAATTGGTCGAATTGGTCGAATCGAATTGGTCGGAATTGGCAAATGTAAACATTGATTTTCAGATTTTCCATGTAATAACGTTTCCAAAAATGTATAGGTTTGCTAATCTACCATGATTTTGAACGAAAAAACATAGTGAACCTGACTAAATTGTAGCATCAATGTCTTTTGATAAATTGCAGGCAATTGCCACAGCTAAGGGAAATACAACATATCTGACCCAAATATAGGGTCTGAAGTTATTAATGTGCAAATATCTGAAGTTATTAATATGCAAATCCCATGAGCACGAATAGCTTAAATGTTAAATACAACTGTTAACAAATTCGACCGATACTTTAGCACGAGCATAATAAATCTGCAAGGTATAGTCCTATAATGTAGTTGTGTTATCATAAAAGAAACGTGTGATCTGTTTAACGATCCGTCGCAGGGTTCTTGTCAGCCAGATGGAAGGCCAGTGTTGGTATTGCCTGCAATCTTCTACTTTCTGATGGAATTCGCAGGTGTTGATGCATGGATTACTAAGAAAGCTGAAATTACCCAAACGGAGGTGACAATTTTCTAACATTTTCTTTTCTTTTCTTGTTAGAACTCCTTCAACTTCTTCCTGTTAGACAAGCTGTTCTTCAACTATTTGTGCCATTAACCAGTCCCCTGCGCAACAGGAGACGGATTTTGCAATCACTTCTGTTTGTCTTTGTCATGGGAGTCGATGGGTTGAGGACGACATATCTCCCCCACTTTTTTAACGTGGGGGCATTATCCCTCCCCCCCACCCCCTAAATTTCTACTCGAATATAATATAAAGTGCGTTGCTCTGTACAATCCACATAAGCCCAGATGCGGGATGTTCTCCAAATACATCATCTAATTATGTATAAATCAATATTAACTTTCCCCAAATAAGTTATCTCTTAAATCGACACTGTGCTGGTGGGCATCTTATAATAATAAAAGGCAGTGTCCAGTCCATCCGTCTGTCTCCTCCATAACTCCAAAACCATGAAACCTGGCGCCCCAAAACTTTGCATGCATACACATGGACCTCCAACAGAGTGCAAGGATGAAAACTGGCTGTTTGGGTGTGTTATAACACCCTTTTTGAAGGTGATTAACAAGGTGCTCATAAGAAGAAGAAAAAACTAATATAATAAATAAATAAAAAATAGTTTAAAAAACCCGATATTGTGGCTTACCAATATGGCGGCCCGCCATCTTGGTCAGCCCACCACACCTCGCTGGGTTCTTTCGCCGCCATTTTGTGTTTTTCTACTCAGAGTGGGAGGGGGAGGGGGAGAGGGGAGAAGAGGGGGGGGGGATGGGGAGGGTGAGGGATGGGAGGGGGGAGAGGGGGGAGGGGAAGAGGGGAGGGGAGGAGGGGAGGGGGGAATGGGGGCAGGGGGAGGGGAGGGGGGAGGGGGAAAGGGGGGAGGGGAGGGGGAAGGGGGGAGGGGAAGGGGGAGGGAAGGGGGGAGGGGAGGGGGGAGGGGGGAGGGTGATGGATGGGAGGGGGGAAGGGGGGAGGAGGGAGGGTGAGGGTTGGAAGGGGGGGAAGGGGGGAGGGAAGGGGGGAGGGGGGATGGTGAGGGATGGGAGGGTGAGGGATGGGAGGGGGGAGGGGGAGGGGGTGGGAGGGGGAAGGGGGAGGGGGGACGGGGAGGGGAGGGGGAGGGGGAAAAGGGAGGGGGAGGGGGAAAATGGAGGGGGAGGGGAGAAGGGGAGCGGGGAGGGGGAGGGGAGAAGGGGAGGGGTAGGGTGGAGGGGGTAAGGTGGAGGGGGAAGGGAAAGGGGGACGGAGGGGGGAGGGGGAAGGGGGAGGGAAGGGGGAGGGAAGGGGATGGCCAGTCAACAATGACGTTGCAGTTCTCATGGTCGGAGAGCAGCACAACAATCGGACATAGTCCTGCATATTCGCAACAGCACGAAGCGGATTTTGGAGACTCACCGATCCTGTGACGTCCTCCAGTACCGGCGTTGCCGGGCGGGGGAAGGGGGACCCGTACATTCCCAACCCGTACATTCGCCCTCTCGACTCAAGCTCACTCGGACAAAAGCCTCGCACAAATTACACCGTGAAGGCCCAATGGTCATGTCTATGCCACAAATCACGGGCGCATGAATTGAAAATATATAGAACGCTCATACTCCGTGAAAAGTGAAGCCGCCGTGTCGCCATCTTGGTCAGCACGACTCGACCAACTCGCTTCGCGGATCTCGTTTTGTGCGGCAATAAACTGCTCCAATCGGTTACGGAAGGGTTGTGGAAAGACGTTTCACAGCTGTTTCAAAGACATTTAATTCATATCGCACAAAATCGATACAAAACACGATCGCATAAAAGGTGAAGTGATGTGTGACGGGATGGAACATCACCTGATCGCTCTGAGCGAATCAGTCTGGCGGCGGGAATGGAACATCATGTGATCGCTCTGAGCGAATCAGCGAGCTGCTCTGGAACCGGCTGAGATTAGCGGGTACTTCGCTGAAATGCGCTGAGGTAAATATGAATAAAAAATATGGATCGTCAAATATTTTGAGTTCGGCCATGTTCGTCCCACGCTCAATGGCCATGTCTATGTCAAATATCAAGCACGTAAGCCTCTCCGTTTAGGAGTCTATCGGTAACATTACACACACACACACACACACACACACACACACACACACACACACACACACACACACACACACACACACACACACTGTGTTTTATATATATAGATTTAAGCGAGGCTGTGATTCTCATTCTGGGATTAGTTTTTTTAAATTAACTTAATAATAATTTTAACTTAATTCATACTTCCATGGGAACTGCTCGGAGACACGTTATTTGAATGAAACGTTTTTAGCAAAGAACACTATATTAGTAGTTGGGACTGCTGTTAGAGTCAATTCTGCAGTTGAAGTGCGGTGCTATGCGCACGACTTGTTTGCCAAGAAGATAAGCAACAACGCGGGTAACCAAAAAGAGTCTTTATTCCAAAGCTCAACTATAGCACTGTGGTGCTTGGGGATGCGCGCCCCGGGTATATCCCGAGGCCACGCCTACCCCTCGGGCGTGGCCGACACCCTCTTGGTGCGCGGAATGATGTCACCACGCCAGCGAGCCATTGTGTCCGCCACAAGCGCCCCCCCAGAATTTCCGCGCACCTGAAGGGTCAGTTTGCGGGGTAAACGGATGAACTGGCCGAAGCGCCCTCTGGCGGCTGGCGGCATCTGGGATGCAGGGATGTCATCTGGGATGCCTCCGGTGGCACCTGGGATGGGTGCAGGACCGGGGGGGGGGGGGGCGTGCTGGTGGGGCTGGGCGGTGCCAGAGGTCCGCCCGCCAGGGGGCCGGCCCCGCCGCGGGGGCCGAGCCACTGGCGGGGGGTGGTCCACGTCGAGGTGGGCCGGCTTGAGGCAGTCCACGGAAACGCGGTCAGGAGTACCGCCGATGTCGAGGGTGAAGTGTTTCGCCCCGGTCTCCAGCACGCGGAAGGGCCCGTTGCACGGGGGAAACAGCGGTGTCCGGTGGGCGTCGTGGCGGACGAACACGTGGGGCGACGTGCGTTGGCGGGCACCCGTGGTGCGCCGTCGGCACCGGGGCGAACCTCCGGGCAGTCTCCTGCAGTGCGGAGCGCTGCTGCGCCACAGACCATGGTGCCGTGGAGTCGGGGAGGAACTCGCCCGGCACCCGCAGCGGTTGTCCGAAGACCAACTCTGCCGCGGATGCGCGCAGGTCGTCATTGGGCGCCGTCTGGAGGCCCAGCAGGACCCAGGGGAGCCTGTCGACCCAGCCGCCATCGCGGAGGGAGGCCCGGAGCGCGGCCTTCAAGGAGCGGTGGAAGCGCTCGCACAGGCCGTTGGTCTGGGGGTGGTAGGCCGTGGTGCGGTACAGCTGGACGCCAAGCCCCCGCGCGACCGCCCACCAGAGCTCCGAGGTGAACTGGGGGCCGCGGTCGGACGAGATGTCCGAGGGGGCGCCGAACCGGGCAACCCAGGTGGCGATGAACGCCTGCGCGACGTCCGCCGCCGTCGTCGCCGCCAAAGGCACGACCTCCGGCCACCGGGTGGTGCGGTCCACCATGGTGAGGACGTGGGTGAAACCCTGCGAGGGGGGCAGAGGTCCCACCAAGTCCACGTGAACGTGGTCGAACCGACGTTCGGGCACCGTGAACGGGGCTAACGGGGCCTGGGTGTGGCGGTGCACCTTCGCACGCTGGCACGCGAGGCACGTCCTGGACCAATCGCAGACGGCCTTCCGGAGGCCATGCCAGACGAACTTGTCGATGACCAGCCTCTGTGAGGCCTTCCTGCCTGGGTGGGACAGGCCGTGGATGGCGTCTGCCAGCCCGCGGGCATGATGGGGCGAGGCCGCCCGAGGGAGACGTCGCACAAGAGGGCCGTGCCCGCACCGTCGAACGGCACCTCTGTGACGCGGAGGCCCGTGACGGCAGTCCGCAAGGCCTGGACGTCGGGGTCGGCGGTCTGGTCCGCCGCCATCCGGGCATAGTCGATCCCGAGGTGGACCGCGTGGGCGACGGACCGGGAAAGGCAATCCGCCACCGGGTTGTCCTTTCCCGCGACGTGCCGGATGTCCGTCGTGTACTCGGACACGGCCGAGAGGTGATGCTGCTGCCGGGCCGACCATGGCTCGGCGACCTTGGCCATCG
Source organism: Myxine glutinosa (assembly GCF_964187855.1). NCBI lineage: Eukaryota > Metazoa > Chordata > Myxini > Myxiniformes > Myxinidae > Myxine > Myxine glutinosa. The sequence continues at coordinate 141,818,715 of NC_136263.1, forward strand.
TGAAGACCAGGGGCTTGTGGTCGACGAAGGCCGTGAACGAACGGCCCTCGAGCAGATGGCGGAAGTGCCAGACCGCCAGGTGGAGCCCGAGCAACTCGCGGTCGAAGGTGCTGTACCGGCGTTCGTGCGGGCGAAGCTGCCGGCTGAAAAACGCCAGCGGTTGCCAAGCACCACGCACCCATTGCTCGTGCACCGCGCCCACCGCGTAGTCCAACGCGTCGGTGGTGAGGGCGATCGGTGCATCAAGCGCCGGGTGCGCGAGCATGGTGGCGTTAGCCAAGGCAAGCTTCGCGCCCGCGAACGCCGCGTCCATCTGCTCGGTCCAAACAACGTCACCTTTGCCCGGCTTCCCCCGGAGGGCCTCATGCAGGGGGCGCAGGAGCTGGGCGACGCGGGGCAGAAAACGGTGGTAAAAGTTTACCATGCCCAGGAACTCCTGGAGCCCCCTGATCGTGCGGGGGCGCGGAAACCCCGAGACCGCCTCCACCTTTTTAATCTTTTTTTGTATACTGAATCGAGGCTCGTGGAAGAGCTAACATTTATTTCACAAACAAATCAACCAGACAAACAAAATATACAAAAAGAGGGAGCGGAAGACAAGATGGGGAGAGAAGGGGAAGCACACAACCACAACATTTGAGAGCAGGGAGAAGTGTGGGAGGGAGAGGGCTTGGGGGGGGAGGAGGCATTGGAAGGGGGGGGGGGGTGGGGAGGGGAGAGGTATAAAACACAAGGGGACCGAAATTAGCGGGGGTAGAAAAGATCAAGGTTTTGGATGGGGGAGGATAAGAGATGGTGGTGAACAGCAGTTTTAAAGACCTGGAGGGTGGAGTGGGATTGAAGAGAGTGAGGGAGTTTGTTCCAGAGGTGGGAGAAAAGAGGAATGAAGGAGTGAAGGTGAGCAGAAAGTCTTGATTTTGGCAGTTTAACCATTAGAGGGTTGCAGGCAGATCTTGTGCGACCTGTAGGAATATTTGGGGGACAGAGCCCAGAGAGAGCTGGGGGGCAAGGCCAGAGAGGAGTCGGTAGAAGATGGAAAGACCACCAACCTGCCTGCGGTGAGTGAGTGAAAGGCCCTTGGAGTTAGCTTCATCGCGGGAGATTCCAATGATTCTGAACGCTTTGGTTTCAACAGCGTGAAGACGAGCTAGGTGTGAGGCAGAAGCACCAGACCAGAGGGGAGAGCAGTATTCCATAGAGCTGCGGATGAAAGCCTTGTATGTGGTGAGGAGCTCAGGTGTGCCAAGGAAGGACTTCGCACGACGGAGGATGCCCAGTCAGCGACTGGCTTTGGAGGCCAGATTTGAAATGTGGTTTTCCCAGGAAAGATCATGGCAAATAGTGAGACCCAAAAGCTTGAGTGACAGAACTTCTTGGAGAGGATTATTCTGAAAGTGGATGGGAGGGTTGTCCAGTCGGTCTTTTCGGAGAGACATCGTAAGAGTGTGAGATTTATCAGGATTGAAAGACATGTTCCATTTGTTTGCCCAGTCTGTGATTTTGTCCAGGTCTGCAGAGAGTGAGGAGGCTGCAGACTGCCAATCTGAGGGATGAGGAATGGAGCGACAGAGAGTAGAGTCATCAGCAAAGAGATAGAGAGGATTTTCAAGAGAGTCAGAGAGATCATTGATGAAGACCAGAAAAAGCACAGGGCCCAGAACACTACCTTGGGGAACTCCAGCCTGAACAGGAAGAGGAGATGAGAGAAACCCATTCAGGGCCACACGTTGACTAAGACGTTGACTACCTTTGCCGGTAAGGGGGTGGCCCCGTGCCTGGTGACGCGGTGCCCCAAAAAGTCGATTCCGGCGACGCTGAACCGGCACTTGGCGGGGTTTACGATCAGGCCATGCTGGCCCAGGCATTCGAAGAGCGTGCGGAGGTGGCGGAGATGCTCTTTGCTGGATGCGCTTGCGACGAGGATGTCGTCCAGGTAGACGTAAACGCAATCCAAGTCGCACAAGACGCTGTCCATCAACCGTTGGAACGCCTGAGCCGCATTCTTCAACCCGAAGGGCATCCGAAGAAACTCGAAGAGGCCGAATGGTGTAATGATGGCCGTCTTCGGTATGTCCTCCGGCCTAACGGGGACCTGGTGGTATCCGCGGATGAGGTCCACCTTAGAAAAGAAGGGCATTTTCGCCAACCGGGCGAAAAGTCCTGAATATGAGGGACCGGGTAGCGTTCGGGGGTGGTGGCATCATTGATGCGGTGGTAGTCTCCGCATGGCCGCCATCCCCCGCCGGGCTTCGGCACGATGTGCAGTGACGACGCCCAAGCACTCTTGGAGCGCCGTACGATGCCCAGCCGCTCCAGCGTAGTGAACTCCGCCTTCTCCACTGCGAGCTTCGTCGGCTCGAGGCGGCGTGCCCGGGCGTAGACCGGTGGCCCGACGGTGGGGATGTGATGTTCCACCCCGT